>NC_056570.1:25774333-25818158 GCF_013358625.1 Macadamia integrifolia | reverse complement strand
AAAAAAAAAAAACTTAAATCTTGTTTGGTTTTTGTTCATTTTGGATTTTTATTTAAACTACTTTAAATTTCATTTAAAGGTTCGTTTTAAGGCTAAATTGAAATTTGTTTTTTGCGTTGGATTCCTTGTTTCGGGCCACATTTAATGATCTAATTTTTAATATGACATATTTATTTGAAATTTTATGTTGTATTTGGTTTCAATTTGTTCATTTTGGGTTTTTTTATTTAAATTACTTTAAATTTTATTTAAAGGTTCGTTTTAAGGCCAAATTGAAATCTGTTTTTTGCGTTGGATTCCTTGTTTCGGGCCACATTTAATGATCTAATTTTTAATATGACATGTTTATTTGAAATTTTATGTTGTATTTTGTTTCAATCATTTAAACAAAATGGCATAAATCAATGCTTTGAAAAATATATATGTTATTGGTTACCATGAAATTGAGAAATTTTTAAATTGAGATATGTTAATATGGAAAAGGGTGTAAGCTTCTGCTCATTCTTAGTTGCAAAGTAATTTGCTTTAGGAAACCATGAAATGATGAGGTGGAATCCACCAAAGTGGTACATCTTATTATTTCATGATTTTTCATAGGGTAGCAATGTAGGTGACATTTGCCCAAAGGTGATGTCACCAAAGTTAAGAAAATGACAGTAACCTAGAGGTTCCTAAGCCCAAAGGTGAGGGGATTTCAAAAGTTATTGTTCTTTTCACAGTAAATATGAATTTACAAGAGGACCAGTGCATTCTTAGCCCAAAGGATAGGAATGTAGTTGCGGTTGTGACTTTTGTATAGTTATTGTTGTCCTAGTGACATATTTATATGTATGTTTTGAACATAAAGATATACATCTCCAATGGGAAAGATATGATAGAACTGAGTGAAACCCACCAAAGTGGTACATTCAGTTCGATTGTATCTTCCCCAACAGTAAAGATGATACTTTCCCAAAGGTTATGTCATCAAGGTTTGAGGATAATCATCCACATTTCAGAAAGGGACATTGAATTTGGAGTTCTTTTACCCAAAGGTGATTGAATTCCAAAGTTAGTGTTGTTTTCACAGTTAAAAGAATAATATAAGAGCATCAGCTAATTCCTGTCCCAAAGGATAGGGATACATTTTTAGTTGTAACTCTTATTTAAAATATATTGATGGTATTACATGCTTTTATATTATGATTTATATTTTGATATTTAGCATGTATTGTGTTGTTGTTACTGCTGTAGTAAGATGGCCATTCCCTCAAGTTATGTATCTTCCATCCCAATACTTACTGGTAACAACTATCAAAAGTGGGTGGAGGAATTAGAATTGCATTTAGGTCTTCTTGACTTAGACTTGGCACTTAGGGAGCTTAAACCTGAGCCTCTCACAGACTCGAGCAGAAGTGCTGAAAGGACCAAATTTAAGAAATGGACTAAAGCAAACAGAAAATGCATACTGATTTTAAAAAAGGCAGTTCCTGAAATTATACGTGGGAACATAGAGATCAAAGACACTGCAAAAGAATTCCTGGATGCTATTAAAGCTAGATTTCAACACAACAAGAAAGCTGAGAAAACCACATTGATGACCAGGCTAATGAATACAAGTTATGATGGATGTGGGAGTGTTAGAGAATACATTTTGGGTGTAGCTACTGATGCTGGTAAACTTAAGGATCTTGGAATACAGATCGATGAAGAATATATTGTACACATTGCACTGAATACCCTCCCTAGTCAGTATAAGGGAAGCGCAAGCCATATGACAGGATAATAGCTCTCAAGAACTTGACACTCTCAAAAGGCTCAGGATGAAGAGAATACCAACACGTAGAGTGTTTCTGGTGCGAGCTCTGGTTTTGTTTAGTATTTGTTTATGTTTTGAACCTTAGCCCGTATGTTTTGGGGCACAGTTTGATGAATTATGGTTAAGTTTTAACATTTACATTATGCACAGTTATTTCTTGAAATATTTGGTTTATGATTTCATTTGAAAATGTTTTTATAGACAGTAATTGTCTTAGTTATAGGCAATATTTTGCCACAGTTCAAAAGGTAATGTTTGCCATATTTTAAGACAGTATTTGTCACAGTTCATAGGCAATATTTGCCACAGTTTATAAGCAGAAGGCCACAGTTAGATATTAACCACAGATCAAAGGCAATTTGCCACAGTGAAGGTTAATATCTCAGTTAAGGACCTACATAGAATGACAACAGTGTAATTTGAGGATATGTCAATATTTCTATGATCGTATCTCACATAGATTCGTGTTAAGAAACTTACTTATGTTTGTAATAACAGAAAGTTGTATGCCGTATATTGAGGTGTATCTTCTGCTGTTATTCGATGTGAGAGGTTTTTCAACTGAATCACAGTAAGAGTGGTTAATGTAATAAGATTCTATGGCCACACCAATTTAAAAGACATCCTTATAATTAATGTAGCCCAAGTGGGAGATTGTTGGATTTATGGGCTAAATTAATTATTGGTTGATTAAATGGGTGAGAGTCAAATTGCATGAACCGGTTCGGTCCACTCTCAAGCTTAGGGATATGCTGGCTCAACCCATTGTGATTTAGGGTTTTGAGTGCAGGACAGTATTATAAATACTAGGTTTTGGGTCCCTACAACCATTATTCAGTCTTCCCCACTTTACCACTAAAGTGAGAGAACCAAGGAGGTTTAAGGGGCTGTAGAAGATCCATAGCCAAGCCAAGAGAGCGAAAGTGGGAGTGACCAACATCAATCATATTCAGCATAATAGGTGAAAGGTACAAATCGATCCTCCATAATTTTATTAGATTCGTGTTCTTATTTTTCCTGTGTGGTTTCCTCAATAGAGTTTCAAACTCAAACCCATAGGGAGTTCTAACAGAAAAAAGCGTGAAACTAATTATGGATTGTTGTTCCTTACCATAGGAGAATGGGTCAAGTCCTCAAGGGGAGGATTCACATTTCATCTGTGACTGCGAGCAAGTTTTTGGTGTGGCTGATGGGGTCAATGGTTGGGCCAAGAAGGGTATCGACGCAGGAGAATATGCTTGAGAACTTATGTTGAATTCTGCAACAAAAGTAAAAGAACTACCCAGAGGCTCTGTTAATCCATTGTCTGTGTTAAACGAAGCTTAATCAAAATCAAAAGCCCAAGGTTCTTCAACCCCCATCGAGGGTTCAAAACTAGGGTTTCAATACAAGAAACGAAGTGTAGCAGAATCGAAAAATAGATGATTTCGTTAGGGGCGACGATGGTGGGAGCACTTGGAGGGTCACGTTTATAGAGATGGGGAGTGGGATCTCCCGCAGAGGAGGAGAAGTGGTCCGGGGAGTTAGGGGAGATTCAGAGAAAGGAAGAAAACGAAAGAGAAACAAGAGAGACAGAGATATTGGAGCAAGGGTATTTTGGTAATTAAATAAATATATACTAGCTGACATCAGCATATAAGGTACATTCTGTAATAATGACTGACGATAAGGTATTTGAATATAATTTGATATTATATAGGGATGTCTCTAATAGTAAAATTCTCTAGAGGATAGCGTTGTAAATTACCATAAATAAATGAAGCTAATATTCTGCAGAGAAGGACCAAATTTAACTTTTTTTTTTCTTTTATATAGTTTTACTGCACTGGTCAAATAGTGGATTGATTTATTAGGAACCATGATTAAAGTGAAGATAGAATCTAGAAAAGTATGAAATGGGCTGTGCAAAAACTGTCCAATTTTCCAAACATGGGCCCTTTGTGTGTGGAAACTAGAAAGATGGTCCTAGATGGGGGGCACATGCAAGGCCTGATAGAAAATGACCTAGACATTTATTCTCTTATGGTCCCCTCCCCCTTTTGTTTCAGGGGAGAACATTTTACAGGATTAGTTGAAGGGGCAGGGATTCTCTATTTATCATGATAGTCTCGGAACACGGGAGGAATAGAAATCACATTTTTATGATATTATTGGGCGACTTTTTTATGGATAGGTTACTTGGCGATTGCTATCCTTTTAATTACACTTTAAACTGTTCGCAATTAGGAACAAAACTACGCACTCTATATTCATATGGTTTTCATATTTTGTGTTACGGTGAATGGAGATTCTAATCACAAATGTCAGTGTATGAATATATGCAGTTGGTGAGCAATGAACTTAATACGAGCCGTAAACTTAGACGTCCTAAGTTCGACTCCCACTAGGCGCACCTTGGGCCATTCACACAGGGTGTTTAGTGCTCTTCACTACTTTCAGTGAAAGTTGAATGATTCTCATTCAACCCCGGTATGACTCGGTCCATATGATTGTGAAGTCAGTATGGGTCCACGGGACTAGTCAGGCCGAAGGCCTTGATACCCATTGTTAGCCAATAAAATAAAATAAAATAAAATAAAATTATATGTGTGTGTGTATAAACTGGGTTGGATCTCTTTGAGAATCTCAAAGTCAATTGTGTTATGGATAAAATTCTCATTAATAATTTATGATTGGTCGTCACACTTGAGAGATCCTTATCATTGCAATTGATCATTATAGGTTTTGATGTACTAATAGTTGATGCCTCCCAGGCTATATATTAATAAATTGGATTCATGATGCTTACATTACATGAAAGAAATGATCAATAAGAAATCCAATTTGCTAATTGGGAGAATATCAAGGGAGATAAAACTGATTCATATTGGACACAAATTCTGACCTCAATGGCATGCTTTATAAATAATTTTTTTAAAATTTTTATTTATTAAAAAATTTATTTTCAAATGTTTTGGAACTGTTTTATGTCCAAACAGTGATTGAGATTCTCTTTATACGAAATATAGTGGTAATAGTAATTAATTTCATGTCCATATTGTAATGACATTATTAACTTTGGAGGCTTCCATGTTATATCCAAATTTAGGCATCCTTATGTGTAAGAATATAATTTATCTATAAAATTGAGTTGAATTCATATAGGCTTCGTTTGGTTGTAAGGGGAATGCAATTTTTTGATGTAAAGTGAAAATTTTTTCCCAGGGAAAATAAATTTTAGATGTTTGATTGCAAGGAAAATATATTTTTCATGTAAAAACAATTTCACTTATACAATAAAATTTTCCTTTTTATTTCCCCACCAAAATAGGAAGAAAAAATAAAACCCTACTCTCACGATCTTTCTCTCTCTCTCTCTTCCCTTGCTTGTGACTCTCACCCCGCTCATGGCAGACAATCTCTCTCGAGGGCTCCTGGAAAAAATTCAATGCATTACTTGATGTTGCAGAGCTCCGCCTCCATGAATTCTTGTCTGAGAAAAACAAGCTAAGAAGCTGCCCAGGTTAACAATTGTCGATGATCAAATGACAAGAAAGAAACGCTCCACCTTGCCATGGAAGTTGCAAGAACTATAATTTTGCTCTGTTAATATCTATACATTCTTTGCCTTTCCGGAGGATTATAAGTTTATAGACATTACAGAAATTCATTTTCTCCGGACATTTATTATGATTATGTTGAGAGATTTTTGTTGCTGTGAGATTGAGACCCAAATTTCTGGATTTGTATTCCATGATTGATAAATGTAATTAAACTCTTCATCTGAGTTTTGAAGTTGCAAGAAACACTAATTTCACTTCACTTTTGTTGCAACCAAATAACTTAAAAGGGGAAAAAAAAACCTTCCCTTCCCTTCCCCATTTTCCTTGCAACCAAACGCTGCCATAAGTAAACCCTTGGTAGGATACGTTTTTTTACGTTATTATTGGACTCACCAATTGGTTTACTGATAAAACAGGCCCAATCTGGAGCCTGGACCCGCTTAAGCCGGCAGTGCTAGACCTAGCCTAAAATGTCTCAACCCTACCTATGGCTAAGCCAAACTTGGGCTGAGCCATAGGAACCCTGGGCTGGGCCTGGGTTTTCAAAACCCTGTCAAGCCTTGCTCTGTTGCACCCCAGTTAGGATTGTCATAAGTGAAGGATTTCATTTCCTCAAAGCTTGCCATTGCTGCGTTTTGGTCAGGTCCATTTTGGCCCACGCAAAATGCCAAATCCAGTGGCAGCTTTGTCTGCAGACAAGCTAAATTAACCCATCTCTCTCAAGATGGTAGTACATGATAGCAGCTTCAGTGAGCCAATGGGGTTGTAGCCTAGTGGAAGGAAGTTCTTATTTTATCATTGTTCGAGTCAATTAGTTGTGGGTTCAAATTGGCAATGTCCCATTATCATTTGTTGTTCTTATGGAAGCATTGTTTACTGCATCAGGCCTTTAACCTAAGGACTATGATCACTATCATGAAGAATCCTTCAAAAAAAAAAAAAAAAAAAACACTTGGTGAGAGTATATGGGACCCACATTATAGTATCCCAACCTGCTTAATAGTGTCATTGGGTTTGGGATGGATACGACCTGACATGGTTTTTTGGGTTCACACACCAATAATCGAACCATCCCAATTAAAGTTTTCAATTATCTTATTGAAACCAATGGATGCATTAGCAAATTGAAGGACCAAAATTTCGTGGCCCGCTTTGATGTAAATTCAAGAACTAAAATCCAACAATTTGATAAATTCTCGTATCAGTTTTTTTTTTTTTTTTAAAATCATATTTTCATTGGCTTTGATCAAATCGAGAAAGTTTAGGTGCCTGGTTTGGATTTAAATCGGTTCGAAAGCCAGCCCAATTGGGTTCAAAATTAGATTAAAATCCTCTCTAGTCGCGTTGGAGGCTTAGTGCACATTTGATCGCTAAGAGAATTTGAGCACACAACCCAAGGTCCTCCCAACTGTTGGATGCACACTGGGTGCTCCAGCAATTAGAGACGATCTGGAACCTTCAAAACTATACGATATAATTATTGCAAAAGTTTTTTGTCAACTAGGTTGAAGAAAGAATCTCTTCATCTATACTTGAACTCTGAACATCAAATTTTATCATTAAAAAAAAAAAAATCATGAACAGCTGCTCTTTTAATGAAGATCCAAAATATCTTTCTTCAATTGAATCAAAACCTCAAATCCCCATGTCTGAAGAGAACCGTAAGTGAAATAGAACTCAATCTAATGAAAATGATCTATTGTTTTGCTTCTCTATTTTAAGTAGGTATTAACCTACCAAACCAACAAGCAAGGAGAAGCACTTGCAAGAGATCTTTGCCACCCCATGCACGTATCGTCCACAAACACAATTACATTACTATAATTCCCAATATCCAAACATATCTTCTTCATATACGTAGTAAATTTGTACATTTCTTTTTACAATAGAATAAAAAAATGAAACGGATCCGTCATTGGTTGCCACAAAAATTCTTCTTGGATTCCCCATCTCCAAACAAATCATCTCTTGTTCTTATACGTCACTTTCCTCTCAATGAGATTTTATTTTTCTTTTCTATAGTTTGATCATGTCATTCTCAACTTTACAAAGCCCAAGGTCGAGGCAGCAGACCGCACCGCACCGCACGCTAAGCAATCGTGAGGATTTGATGGTCACAAAGGAAACTTAGACTAGTAGGCATATCAACATCTTCATTATGATGATGATGAGTCATGAGTGACTAAACTAAGCTTTTGTCTCCCATGTGGGGAGTCTCCACTCTTCACCTCTCATCTTTATAAACCAAATTTCCACGCTCAATGCAAGAGCACAGACCCCAAAGGATGGGGTTATAGATGTCACGCGCATTGATAAGCAGTGTTTAATTTGACATGTGGGCCCTACCATGATTATATATATACACGTTCGTGTGTAATTACTTAAAACACCCATCATTAAGAACCCGTGAATGCCTTTTTTGCTCCTTCATTGTTGGAGGGCTTTGGTGAGATTTTGTTTCACCATGGTAATCAAGAATTTTTTTCATCTATCTTCTTTCTTGTATTGTTGAGTTTTTTTCAGGACTTCTAGGGTAGATTTAGAATTTGATCTCATACCTTGTTAACTTGGGAAGGACAATAATTATAACCATATAGATTCTCAATGTGGGTGTAGAAATACTTTCTTCTGAGTCCAAATTAAGTCATACCATTTCAATTAGACCAAGTTTTTTACCCATGGTGAATCTCTTTACTCTATCAAAAAAAAAAAAAAAAATCCCTTTACATATGAGTTCTAAGTTTTTATTTATTTATTTTTTTAAGTTCTTGGATGAAACACATAAAATAGTGAAAAAGTTGACGTAGTCATTATGATTAACAATTTACATATTTTCTATTCACCTACCTCAAAAAATAATAATAAAAGAAAAAACAAAAGAGAAAACCGAACGAAAGTCTGTTCTACTTTCTCCTTCTCTTCCAAGGTCTTTCTCAAGCAACAATTCTTTTCTCAAATGTACTTTTTTCAAGAAATTTTCAATGAATTTATTTTTTTCAATAACTATATTAAACTTATAACTTGTAAGGTTGTGAGGCTTTCTACTGGTGATTGGATCACAACTTTGGGTGATTGAGTCCTTAATAGATCTATAGTTAAGTGATCCTCTCTGATCCTTTCTATCTTGAATTTTCTTAATTTTCTAATTTACTAATTCCATCATTTTTTATTGTATTAATTTGATATCAAAGCAAGTTTTTATTTATATAGTGAGTAAGATCTAAAATTGATCTGAAAAAAAAAAGAAAAAAAAAAAAAACTCGACAATAGAGAAGTTTGTTAAGAATTGTTTGGTTGCTTCGGTAAATGAGAATAAACATATTGTATTTGACAAAGCACTACAAAAGTTGTTTTACGGAAAAGAAAAATAGCGATTTCAAACTCAAGGGCTAGTTCTTTTAAAAGCAAGGGAGTTTTTTTTTTTTTTTAAATAAAAAAGACGTAATAGCATTAATTAGACACATAAGTATGTATAAGGTTTTCCAAGTTCGGTGGGTTGTGTATCTTCTCAGTCATACAAGCTAGATATTCAATATACTAGACATCATGATTGGTAGTTCCGTGATAAAAGATTATATCCTTGTAGTTAGAGTAGAGGTCCAAGAAAATAGGAAGTAGCGATTAATGCTCCCAAGATATTATTAAACTTTAGTACCTACTCCACTTTGAGAGCACATCAAGTTCTCATACGATAACCATTCTCGTCTAATCATCATCCACAGATATAGAATCCACACAAGGAAAAACCTTTTGGTGGATTCCTTGTGTGAATTCCATGTGTCGGATCATGATCGTACAAGAATGGTTCTTGATCCATACTGCTCCACTTCTCCCTCTTTTCCAATGGCTATAGTTCAACGGTTATTTTTCGATTTTTTTTTTCTAACGATTATATTTTAATGGCTCTTTCCAACAACTATATTTCATTATTAAGTAGTCCTCTCTAACCCTTATTATTTTGTAGTTCTATCTGCTTTCTATCATATTAGTATTTTCTTTTTTTATGAATGCGTCAAAGCTATTTGAGAGGAATATGACACCTAGTTGGATTCTCTGTAACCGTGAAGAGAAAATTCTACCTTAAGATTTTGAGTTATAGACAATCTAGCATGCCAAGATGAAATTCCATTGTGTTAGGAATTAACAATTCACCAAAACACAAATTTACCAAAAAAGAAAAAAATTGAAATAGAATCAACACTAAGACTTACATGTGATTTGGACTATGTCCATAATCAAGTGATAACTAGAACTTCCACTATTTCAATGAAGTACACCTCTATCTATGGTGTCCTACACATTAGCGATAGAAACTTTAACCTTAGAAAGTACAAATTAAATTACATCCAATAAACAATTCCTAAAATAATTTCGGGACTTTGTTTTCTTACTCCCTCTCCATGGAGGGACTCTTGCTGACCAATTCCCACGGTCTGCTTATCGATAAGTGAAATCAATATGATTTGAGAAAAATCATTAATCATTCCTAAATTAAAATGAGATCAGGCTCACCAATAACGCACAAATTTTTTTTGTCAAGATAACACATCGTTACTATGCTAGTAGTGGAAGCCTAATTTTTAGGCAAAAAAAAAAAAAAACATATTTATAAGTACATTTGTCATCAGTTGGTTCACATGATATGGAAAGTTCATCCTCCCGTCGGTCACAGGATGCTTTTCCTACTAGTTTAGTCTTCCACATGATAGACTAGGGTGGGATCTGTATACGCGTGGGTGGGAATAGCAATGCCCGACCTTTTTTCTTAACTCCCACTTCCACTTGTCATCAATGGCTGGACACGCGTGTGTCCGTGTTTCTCCATTTTGTACACGTACGCAGCTGATCGTTTGTATCATGGTACGTGGACAGTGCCACTCGTGAGTCCTTGTGTCTCCACACGCATGTAACTTTGAGAGAGAGAGAGAGAGAGAGAGAGAGAGAGAGAGAGAGAGAAAGAGAGAGAGGAGCTTTTGTACTTTGATTAATAATAGACGTTTCTATTCAAAGCAGATTATACAGATTTGGAAATACAACTTTAAAAATTACAGAGTCACATACTGAGTCATGTTCATGCCCGAGTCGACTCGTTTGGTTTGTAATAGTTTTGAACTTTGAACACAATTGGAGGAGCTAGAATCACTTTGTTTCAGTACTCTCAGATTCTAAGGAGGAAGATGCTGAGTTCAGGCCCACCGGTTCCATCCGGGTTCATCATATAAAAAGCTTCCGAGTCACGATTCCCCACGACTCGTTCAAACCTTGCCCTCATATACATAAGCTCTCCTTCCCAAACACTCCCTTTACCAATCCTAATCTTATCCACCGGAATCACACCTGCACCGATCGACACCGTCTGTACGGTACTCAGCACGTGCCAATCCGGTTCCCCACACGTGCGAGACACGGCGTAGCCACACTTCCTCCCATTACAGTACATGGTCCACATGGGCTCTTGGAAGAGCTTCACCGACGACCGGTTACCGGTGGAGCCCTTCTCGCATTCGAGAGCGATCCTGACGAGCCCCGACGACATCTCCTTCACTAATGCCGACGTGGACATGGCTAGCTCCAGTAGTAACACCGGTTCCGACCGTGGATCTTCTTGAACCACGAAGCTGACATGACCTTTCCTGTTTCCGAAGAGGGTGCCGGTGACTTTACGGCCGAGTGAAGGTGCCGGAGAGAAACGGGACGGGATGCTGAGCCACCGACACGTGGAGGTGGGGAGTATGGAAGGAAGTGAGATGAGGCCGAGGAGTGAACGGATGATCACTGCGACGTTTCTTGGTTTGTTGGGGCGAGTAAACGATGCGGTGGCGCAGCTGTATTTCTGGACAACCGGCCCCTCTGATGCGCCGTCGGTGTTGGGCAGGAGTGGTGTTGATCTCACATAGTTTGCTGGGAGGATCTTTCGGCTGCTTCTGCAACTGCTGCTGTTCCTTTGCAGTATCACTCCTTCTGGTTTCATCGTCTCAGAGAGAAAGAGATAGAGACAGAGAGAGTCTGGTGGTGAAGTTGGTGGCGTTTTCCTTGTTCTGGAAGGACTAAGACTCGCACACACAGAGATTAAGAGGGAAACAGTGAGAGGTCATTAAGGGAGGTTCTGGTGGTGATGCTAGTAGTCTTGCTTTCACAGAGAGAGAGAGAGAGAGAGAGAGAGAGAGGTGTGGAGGAGGTTGGGGGTGGAGATAGCGGCAGACAGTGGTGATGATGGTGTTGGGAGATTGCTAATGAAAAGGGAAACGATGGAGGTATATTGGTATGAATCCTTTTTGACAATTTATATTTGGTCGTGCAAACCATAATCAAAGATTTTTGTAAATCACCCACTAGGCTCTTTTGATGTAGAGTCTGGACCATTAATATCCAATCGAATCAGTATTGAACCAGGAGTATGATACTTCTGGTTCATCAACTGTTGGGTCCATTGAGACTTTATCACTCAGTCAGGGGTGTCAATTGGTCAGTTCAATAGCGGTTCGGTTTGGTTCAAATTGAACCATTCTATTTCAATTGATCCAACCATGTTGAGCTGAAATTTGACAACCCTACTGTCAATAAAGCAATAGCCTGGATGAGTTGTTTCGAATCAAACCTTTTAATTTGTGGTACCATGAGTTAACTAATTAAATCATTCTCGTCTATTACTTTTTAAATTAAGTTAATTTAGGAATAGTTTCTATGTATGATTATTTGAAAAAGTAGTTTGATTTATGCAAGGGAAGCTTTTGAAAGCTCTAATATATAAAGTTAATTTGATTTAGATCTAATAAACTCAAAGAGTCATGTGTAGGTTTAAGATGAATTTAGGAGAAATAGTGAGGAAATACATTTTATGACTAGTAACAAATATGACTTTGAATAAAATTTATCGAATAAAAAATATTTATATAGTCAAGCCAATTTAATTGGAGTACTGATGAGTTGAATCGAGGCCATCACTCGTTAACCGTTAATCGAATTAGTTGATTCAACTGTTTAACTTGAAGCATTTTTCAATATGTCTAACGATTTGACATTTTCATCTAATGCTTCAATGTAGGGGTGTCAAGATATAAACCAAATCCCAATGAATTGATCAAAAATCACACCGAACATGGAAAAACTACTGATCAAAATCATTATAACCAATAAGAAATTGATACCAATCTAATATATATATATATATATATATAAAAGTAAATATTTTCCCATAATTAGGTATGTATATACATGGTAAATCGAACCCAATTTGGACCAACTTGATGACAAACCGATAGAAAAAACCAAATCCAAATCGATTTGAAATTGAAACTGACAACCTTAGTTCAAATTGATTCTAAACTAATTCAGTGTCAATGAAATCGGACCAAATCGATCAATTGACACCCCTAATTCAATGGTCCTCATTATACTGGTTCAAATGGTCCTCCATTTTTTTTTTTTTTTTTGTTGTTGTGCTTCTTTAATTATTATTATTATTAATTTTTTTTTTTCATATGAGATCTATGTAGCCAACCCCATTTAATTGGGATAAGGTTATGTTTGTCATTATTGTGGTTGTATTCATATCAAATTTCATGCTGATTGCGTTGATTCCAATCAAACGAACCTGATCCATTGAAGCCCGTTTGATCTATTGACGTAAACATAGAAAAGGCAAATCCAACACACCACAATGGATCACAACGTCATCACGTATGTAATATCAAAATGCGTGGGAAACGATGACCGTTGGATTAATTTAGCAGCACAACAGGTTGTTGAAGTATGATAGTGACGGAAACAGGCACTAATCATGCTTTGGGTGGTGATGTGAGAGTGATGAATATGATAATAGGTTGGTCAATGGAAAAGAAAGTGATCCCACTTTCTATCCACCCATTGGTAAAAAGAGAAAAATAAGTATGAGAGGAACCTTATCATTACTTACGATTATTAGTCATGGGAGGCAGAACTGTGCCCGCTTGCGCGGCTCCTGCCCTGGGGTGTATCGACCACGGCAAAAGACTGCACGTTCTTTATGTGGTCGATGATCCCATGCGGCATCCCATTGACTTATTCATCGGGGCATGAGCCGCCTATGACCATTAGTTTTAATGGTAGTATAACATCAAACAAAGTTGTGTGGAAGGCAAAGATCTATATTACTTGTAGCATTTAGGTGAGATCTCCCAGAGATGCTACATTGCCTTATTTCACTTCTTTTCTAAGTATTCTCATCATAAAAAAGATTAGACAAGACTAATTGTTTAAAGAACATTCCTTAAACTCCCGGATCCTTGTAATCTTTAATTTGTCAAGCAGGAAGAGGAACTCGATCGAGGAAACACTTGATAAGTACAAATGCTCTTTTTTGCCGGTAGCTTGGAACCTCATGACCTACTCCTTTAACTGTAGCAAATGTGACTCCTCCTTCATACACTACACTGAATCCTCCAATCTATCATGAACAAGAACAAGAACAACAAAACTCCCTTGATAAGAAGCTCTTAATGTAGTGAAGACATTTGGAAGTAAAGTTACCTATTATATTTTTCTAATAATCAAAATCAAACTAGGTTAGCATTAGACAACCCCAATCCGTAAACTATGGTGGTTGTTTGAGTTCTTTGAAGGCAATACTTAGTCCCAAAATCAACCAGCTATGGACATGCAAGTTTGGATAAGCTTCCCATGTGGAGAGAGAAGTTACCCTCCCCACATGAGATCCCACAATCAAGAGGTATCCAGACCAAGAGTTTGAAAAATTAATACATCATTGATTCAAGGTTTGATACCCATCAACGCTTGGATCCCATGTGAGGAGAGGACCAGAGTCAAACAGTAATGGGATATATCAAAACTAAAACCCTAGCACTTTGGCTGATAGGTGTAGAAATAATACTTGTAGTTAGAAAGAAGACCAATGTAAAAAGACCCATTGGAGCCATTTGGCCTTTGGTAAGGCTCTTCTCTTTAGGCATAAACGGTAAGTTATCATTTGAGGTTTTGAATTTGTAGGTCCATGTAATAATTATTGGGCTTGCATTTGTAATTGAAACGGGTTTTAGGTCCATTACATGCACAAACGAGATGGAATTGTAATTCTGTGGGGTTTGGGTGTTTTTTTTGGATTCCTTATATATTGGTTCCGTGGAAAAAAAATCAAGAGACAAGCACAAGGGAGATCACTTTGTGAGGCAAAGAGTTGGATAGTGATTTTTTTTTTTTTGATAGGTAAGGAGGGAGGTAAAGATAATAGTCAAGAGTCTCGAATTTCTAATCTCCTGGTGATTGTGGGCTTTGTGCACCACAACTGTTCTGAATTTTTTCTTGTCAGTGAAAAATCTCTTATTCTCTTTGGTGGATGTATGCATTGGTGTCAAACTATATTAAAATTTTCATATTGTGTGTGATTATTTGTTTGGGTTCTACCTTGTGATTCAAAGCTGATCTAAGATAATCTTGTCAAGGTTTTGAAACTACGTTCGAGATTAACAGAAGCATGACTTGAAAAAATGGGATGCTATGACAATGATAGTGTAGTATTTTACCTCTGAGTTTGAGTCGCAAGCGTACCATGGAGTTGTCTTGGAGAGGTTAAGCCTCTTCAATGAAGTCTGAGTGCTAATCATTCGAATTTTAGCATCTATATGGCCACTGTTCCATTGACAGAAACATTCCAAGTAAAAAAAAAAAAAAAAAAAACCATTAGATACAATTGTGCAATTCTAGTGCACCAGATCATTGTAATGGACCCGGTTGTTCTTACCTGTAAACTAAAACTCGGATTTCATTCTCTGAAAATTCCGTAAATAGTGGTAAAACACTGGATGCTCCATCCGTCCAATTCAAAGACCTGCAATTTTATTTTACAATCCATTAGACCACGACAAAGATTAAACGTACCGAGTAGTTAGGTGTGTCAAACCTTGCCTGAACCAAATTGAACCCATATAAGTTTATTGGATCGTATTTCGAACTAGGGTTTTTCGAGATTGAAACCAAACAATACTACACCAAACTGAACTTAAAAAACCAGACAAAAACCAATAGTCCGTTAAACTTCTTTCAGCCCAAAATTTATTAAAAAACATTTTTTTTCTTTCATATTTCTAAATATATTTACATGGTAAATCGAAACCAAACTGATATGTAACCAATAGGATAACCTAATAAGAAACCAAACCGACACTGAAACAAAACTTGTGGACCATTATTGGACCGTGTTTTGGTTTTACTCTTCTCACATTGAAACTGGTGAAACCAATTAAAACTGGTCCAAATCAACCAATTGACAACCATACCAATGAAGAGATTAGTTGAAGGTTAGTTTAAATCCTTACCTACACCCTTCCCATGGATAGTTGATCTTGGTAACATTGGCATGAAGGGCATTTTGGACTTCAGGATGATTCATATACGCTTTCATGTAGATGTATATACAGAAAATTATTTGATTGGTGAAGCATTAAGACTCAGAAGAAAAATTAGCATAGGATCGGTAGAAAGATTAAAAGAACGCAATTAATCTATTTCTTAAGGGTCAAAAAAATCGAGCAGGGCTCCTCACTAGCAAAAAGAAAAAAAAAAAAAAAAAAAAAATGCATGGATTTGGCAGTGAGATGATGATTACAAAGAGGGGCATATATGTTATCCTTAAAAAGAAACTCGAGTGGTGCGATAACTTCATACATGCTGTGAAAACAATCTTTCGCCCTTCGGAATGGACGTTATGAGAAATCACAGATTTTGGGGATTGAATTTATGGTCTTTTCTGAAACGAAACCTCGTGACCACATAAATTCAAAGAATAGTCCACCCAAAGCACCATCTTCTTCGTCATGGAGCACAGGATTGCCAATCTGCAGTATCATCAAGTACTTGAGCTAGATCTAGTCTCTGGATTGCGGGAGCTTTGTGCACTGGATACATCTATTTTTAATATTCTTTATATGGGGAAGTGGGGGTATTTTCTGCATGAGAAATAATGAAGAAAATAATTTTCAGATCAGAGAGAGAGAGAGAGAGAGAGAGAGAGAGAGAGAGAGAGAGAGAGAGAGAGAGAGAGTCATACTGCAATTCCTTTAAGGTTGATGGGTTGTTTTACTTCCTTGTTATGTTGGATAATGGTGTGTGCAACCTGAGGTCCATAGTGTCCACCATAGCTTTCCCCGGTTATATAGAATTCCATGTTCTTGTATTCAGGAAACCTCTCTAGCCAATTTACCAAAAAGACATAAGCATCATGGGCTATTCTTTCATCTCCATTCACTTGCTCATCGGATGAGGAGTTTGTGTATGAGAAGCCTGCCCCTACTGGTGAGTCTAAGAACAAAACATTTGCCACTGCATACTCCATTTCAAGAACAAAAACCATCAGTTACCTTTCTATTATTTTTCTTCCTTATGTAAACTAATGAGGAATCCGAAATAGAGATTAATTAAACACTGAAATAGAAACTAATAATATCTCACCTTTATTCCAGGCATACTTGTTCTGGTAGTGTTTTCCCATCACTGCTCACTCGAAATGGTCCATGTTCTATCATTGCTCCATATCCCACTGAAGAGCAACCAGGGCCTGCATTATCTCTATAGTATTAAACCTTTTATTGATAAGGATGAGTCTCTTCATATCCTTTAGAGTGTTAATACTCTTTACATGTCCCCACAAGCCATTTCCATTCCGAAGAAGGTGAGAGTTTTAAGGAAGAAGCAAAGCTTGATTCAAAATATAATTTTATTTTAGAAAAAAATTGTTTTCTAGAATGATATTAAGAATTGAGATAGAAGTGTACCTCCATTAAGCCATAGAACAAGAGGCAGCTTTAGTGTCTTCCAAATGAACACAAATATATAAAGCTTGTGAAGGCAGTGGTTTTCCGTTTGAGTAAGGGACAGATTGGTGCAATTAATTTTGTTGAGAATGAGTGAAAGCGATGTCAGTTTTTGAAAATCTCCAACCGTTGAATTCTTCCAATTGGATTGAATTTTGCTGACTACCTAATTCCCACTCAAAAGAAATGAAATCTGTAAAGGTGTTTTAGAAAATAAAAAACAATAAGACAGGAAATATTCTTACACAAGACAACGCCAGCTGGCAATAAAAAGCATATTCAAAGATCGGTCTGGGTTGAGTCGGTTTTGGTGTGGAAAAGTTGAAACTAAAATCGAACCAATAAGGAAATTCTGGTTTCGGTGTGGTTTGGTTTCGGTTTGTCTTCGTTGGTCTAGTTTGGAATCGACTTTCATACAAATGTATACAAAACTATGCAAATTTTGATTTTTTTAATGAATTTTGGAGTGTTTCTGTTTTTTACCTGTTTGGTTTCAGTTTCGGTCCTGATTTTGAGCCGGTTTCTGTTTGGTTTCGGGTTCATCCAGTTTCGGGGTTGCAATACTCCAAACTGAACCGAACCAATAAGGCTTCGGTTCGGTTCGGTTTGGTCCGGCCGATTTTACTGGTTCGATTTAGGAATTGACACCCTTAAGTTAAACTATTCCCCATCTTTTCTTTAAAAGTCACTTCATTACAGGATTTTGGCTGTATATTGGGTGTTTTATGTTTATGACGGGCATTAAGAGAAAAAATCAGCTGACTTAACAGTAATTTCTAACGGTTGGAGTCGTTAGATAGAATATTTTCCTTGGAGGGGAGGTGAATGATATTTTCAGAAAAATGTGGGGTCAAGTTGATATTTCACCATAGTTCAGGAGATGGGAGTGATTTTTACCTTTTAAAAAAATAGGGGAATAGCACTCCAAGGCCATGAGCTAATGCTATTATTTAAAACCTGTAGGTTATGCAGTTCATTTGAATCACTCCAAATTTCTCCCACGTCCCCCCTCCATCTTCCCTTGTTGCTTCAAATTGTTGAGAAGGCTTCTGATAATAACATCAATACATTTTTCTTATCATCATGTAGTTTGCATAAAATGAAACCAAATTTCCTCCAAAACAACACCATTTGCCCGTTGTGGCACATTATGAACATTGTTAATGACACCAGTGCAAACCAAAATGGAGAAATCCAAAACAGGGAAAACGATTTTGATGGTATAGTGTCCAAGGAATGTGCTTCCTGGTGAAGCATTCTTGTTGCAATAGAGCTGACTAAGAGTAAGAGACAATATCTCCATGTCATTTTATATTGCAAGCATGATTTATAAAATTGGATTTTCAATTCAGCCCAAAGTGGTTAAGCCCATTCGAAGAGAGAATTTTTATTTGAGTATACTCCCCTCCCCTGGGGTTTTCATTCCCTCATCTTCCTTGTCTAAATATTAACCTGAAACTAAAGAACTCCCATATTTGAGCATGATCAGTTCGATTCAGAAGCAAAATGACCTTCTTGAACTTGGAGACAATGAAATCTATGATTTCTCTGCAATCTAACTGGTTTTGCTGTTGGTTTTAATGGGAGAGCAGATAGATCAGAGTCAAAAGGATTTTGTTCTGTGTTCTATTTTGGATGGAAGAAGATGGGTGAAGGAGGGTATCCATTCATCAATCTTTTAAACATTGTATATGTATTTTGGGGTTTAAAATGAAATGGTACATCTTGTGTTATCAGTTAACAGTGGACAACTCTTGGCGGTAGGATTGATAGAATCTACAACATCAACGGAAGGGTTATGTAATTTAAAACTTAATAGGAGAGTGGAGTGATATAAATGGTAATTCCAAGGGAGGAGAGCGAAGCATAGTTTCCTGTTTTTTATTTTCATCAATTTCAACAAGCATAACCAAGGTTATAAAATTTGGAATTGGTAGAAACCAACTAATTGACTTAGAATCAACCAACACGGATCTAAATTTACCCTATTTCTTCATTTATTGTGTTTCACTTATTAGGCCTAGTCCAAAATTCCTAAAAAACTGGCCACACTAAATATAGAATTTTTTTTAATGGGGAGGGAGGGAAGGGGAGGGGGAATTTAATGTTTTCCTACATTAACAAATTTTTATTACAAGTATGTTGGGTCATTCGTTTGCTATTTAATAATATTATTATTTTTTTATGGGAAGATTGATTGCCCACTAGGGAGCTGAACATACAAACTGGGCCAAAAAAGGGCCCACGAGGAGCCAGAAGGGATCAACACTTGTTTGCGAAGAGTGCATAGCTTTTTTTGGGTAAAAGAGAGTGCATAGCTTACTGCACGCGATAGAGGAAAGATGTCTCAAAGACTTGAACTCTAGAAAAGTATCTATGGCACACACCTATAATGCGTGGCACCAAGCCACCAACTCCCAGCCCGAGGCTGGAGTCCTTGAATTTCATAAGTTCAAATGCATGAAGTTTTTGTGAAAATTCAAGAGATTGGAAATCCTAAATCGCAAAACAATAGCAAAAATTAATTGCAACGAAACTAAGGCTGCGTTTGGTAACACGTTTCGTGTCAAAAATAGAAATTTCAGTTTCTGTGTTAAAATGTCGATTTTTTTTTTTGAACAAAACTAGAACGACAGAACTACATTTTGTCGTTCCATAAATTCTCTCTTTTTTTTTTTTTACGAAACACACCATAAATGCACCAAACGCTTTATTCCGTCTTTTTGATCCCATAGAACAAAAAACTCCAGAAATATTTTTTTAGAACATTACCAAACGCAGCCCAAATGTTACCAGTTCACTAGATGGCTTTGCCCATTCCGTTTCTAAAGGGGCACTTTCATACCTTCAGTTAGGTCCTTAGAAGTCTTCTTTGTTTGAGTATCTTCTAAGAATTGTAGTTAGTTGTTTGCCAATAAGATATAAATAAATTCCCTCCTCCTTTCCAAATAAAAATGTTTGATTTTTTTTTAAACTTTTCTTTTTTTTTCTTTTTCTTTGGAGATTTGACAATTGGCAGTTGGCACCATCTCTTTTTCTGTAATTGGACTACTTAACTCCTTCATAGCATCATTTTCCAATTGCTAAAATTTTCCTTTTATAGTACATAAATTGTGATACAGGGTTTGTCCTGTTTGTTTTAGGGACCACTCCTCCTTTCTTTTGGTCTTGCCAAAGAATGTTGTAGGGGTTGCCTTTCTCTGTGTTTTTATATCTTTTTCTATTTCCTTAATATATATAAATTACCTATCGAAAAAAATCTCTTTTTCTGTGACTCTCATTCCATGTTCTTGGTCTTTCATTGCAACTTGTATCTAAAATTTAGGAACAATCAAGGTTCTAAAACACAAGATTGATCTTGGGATCTGTCAAGGTCGATACTGATCTGATATCAATTCAAATTGACTTGGTAGGACCTTATCAAAAAGATCAGATTGGTTACGATCGGGGATCGATCAAGGCCAATTCCAATTCAATCCAAGTTTTTGAACCATTAAAAAAAATGTATTTAATTGAACTAAAGCAACCAATTAACATCGAAATTAGTTGGGTGATTAATGCTTGGGTGAATCAATACTTTTAAAAAGAAGCAAGATGCATCTGTTTTTAGTTATTAGTTTAAAACACACACACAGAGAGAGAGAGAGAGAGAGAGAGAGAGAGAGAGAGAGAGAGAGAGAGAGAGAGAGGACGATTAACAATACTTGTATTTAGCAAGAAGACCTATGTTATTGTTTGAGGTCTTGTATTTGTAGGTTCACATATTTATTATTGGGCATGTAATTGTAATTGAATCAAGTTTTTTTTTTTTTTAAGTGGGTTAATGTTAACCGAATAATTCAGTTTAATCCGGTTCGTCATGCTTTATTCGTGTTTTATATTCAATTTAGAAAAAACAGAAAATTTTACTGATTTTTATTTTTTATTCGGATTCGGTCAGAATTTTTCATTTAATTGGAAAAAATTTGATTCGTCCGAATAATTCACGAATTATTCGGCCAAATTGCTAACTAGGGTAGGATCAATACTAATTTATGGCGAGTGCACAGCTTACTGCATACGATAGGAGAATGATGTTTTGAACTCAAGATGTGTAGCAAGTGGCACCAAACCCCAATCTAATGCTGACATCCTTGAAATTAATAAGTTCGAATATATGGATTTTTTTTTTAATCAAAGAGATTTGAAATCTAAATATTTAAAATAATGGCCCAAATTAATTGCAATGAATTAAAGGCTATGAAAATAAATGGGTTTGCCCCTATTTTTCTTTTATTTTTGAATGGAACACCAAAAATTTTATTAAACGAAATCTACAAGAGCCCGAAACCAATATCTATAGTGCAATGTGGTGGATGGAGTCACCAAAGAAGCCTTCAAGATCGCATAAATGTACACAGATCTTGAGGGTTTCTTCGTGCTTCTTGATCATACCTTTCACCTCCTCGATATTGTTTTCTCTCATCATCCATGCTTTCACCTTCAAACAACTGATATATATATATATACACCGTTGACAGGTCAATGGTTGGGTAATCGTACTCAGGCCCAATCAGCATAAGTATAGATGTGGACCGATCTCCCTGACCATCAGTGAAGGTTCCCAAGCATCTGACCTACCCCCATGAAGGCGCTGTGATCGACCATGGTTAACCAGAGTTGGACGGTTACTTGACTCTAGGTTCTATCACGGTCAAGTTAGATGTTGGAGAATCCCACCATGGTCAGGTTAACTGTTAGGGGATCCTACCATGGTTAGGTTAACGGTTACGATGACCAACCTAGGTTAAGTTAACCGTTGTGATCTCAGCCAGCTTGACCACCCCATAAGAAGATCTCCCCAGTAAGATAAGGACACACGTCCATATGCCAGCACCTCTCGACCAATGAGGGAGACTGTTATTACCTATATAAGGAGGGCTAGACGGAGAAAGAAGGTAAGACTCTAATTCGACTAAACCCCTTATGTAAGAATAAGCATATCTGAGTCTAACTTTGCCATCGGAGCTTGGCCCGGAGACACCAGTCTCTAACTTTTGTTTTGCAGGATCTTGGACACGCAGGATTGTACAGCAACACAGATCATCAACCAAAACAAATCAGAAAGATGAACCTTATTGTGGATCGATGATTGAATGTATATAGGCATAGGAATTTCAGAGAAAAGAAAATAGAAAAAGAGAAGAGTGTTGGCCATTTTAGAAAGAAGCAAGATGCTTCTATTTTTCTATTACTATGGTTTGATCCCTAATATTGTTCCTAGACCGTAAAGGGTAATGTATTAAGACATTCCATAGCTACTATGATTTGTTAGCAACAAAGTCATGCTCGGCTGGACAACTAAAATCCTCACAAAAGCTTAGGGCTGTCGATCCGTCTGCTCTAGGGATAGTTAGTTTCGATTGGGCCGAATGTCTAAATCACTTTCTCATCAAATTAACCACTGGGTGAATCGATTTCGATCCCTAATGGGTCAGTTCCATCCCGGGTCCGAAATTGACGCCCTTAGATGGGTTTAAAAAAAAACCCACTTCACGTTTTTTTTTTATTATTTTATGATCCCTAAAGCTATAAACCCAAGATAGAGCTGAATCTGGGGAGGGATCCTTGGGCTATGATCAGGAAGAGGTTGAAGAAAAGTGATCTCAACCATTTGAACAGAGTGATATTGCTAAGCCATTGGCTGCAGATGCATGTGCTGCCCTTCCTTCTTCCTAGCGAACTCCATGATGTGGAATGGAGCAATGAATCAGGACGATGATTCTAAAGTGCAAAAGTGTGTAGGTTTTCTTTTTTTTTTTGGTAAACAAAGTGTGTAGGCTTCTCTTACTGGATATTTTCTTGTAATTGAGTAATGACTCAAGATTTTACCTAAAAAAAAAAAAAATTAAAAGAAAAAAATTTATTCCATGGTGCTTGTTGTATGTGAAAAATAAAGCCTGATTATATGCATTTATATTTACATCATCAGTCGGATCAATCTTTTTTTCCAGTAATTTTTTTTCATGTGCACTCCCTCTTGGCCCCAGTATTGATGCAAGGCCATGCTCTCAAATAGAGAACTCTTCCCCTTCTTTTATATATTACATACGGATTTCTTGACTCCCTCTTTACATCTTAGTTGTAAGCTACTATTTCATTCCTAAATAAGTAGTAAAAAAAAAATTAAAAATGTACAATAAATAATATAATATTTTATGTGATACAGCCAAATTGATTACCCAATAGGGTAAGAACACGTGGTATCTAAGGAAAGGACACGTGTCGCTCACCTGATAGAGGCTGCAAGGATTTTGACAGCGTCAACCGCGTGAAGAGAATATTCCCCACGAAAGGGATAAGACATATCCAGGCAGGACTCGAAGAGGAAAGGAGGCGGACCTGAGGAGACCTCCTCTAAGGAAAAGAGAAACCCTAAACCCTAAAGACTATAAGAGAGGGCCCGAGCGGAGGAAAAAAGGTAAGCAGAAAAACCCACACCATTACCCTTGTGAAAAGTTGTGCGGCCCATCTCTAACTTGGGCATCAGAGGACTAACCCTGGATAAACATCCGGGCCTCTGCCTTCTGTGTTTGTGCAGGATCAGCTCATACGGATTTTCGGAGGCAACAGATTGGTGCCATCTGTGGGAAACGACAGTAATGGTGGGGAGAACCTACAATCGTAAGAAGACTAGAGCAGCGTCAAATATAAACATGGGGGAGGAGGAACCTTCAGGAGGGCTCCCTCCCTCGACGAAAATCGGAGGAGAAAGGGGAAACGATGATCGGAAAGGTTCAGCGAGGGACCATCCTTCGGTCGGATATTCAGTGCCCAGAGATAGTAATCCTCCACCCCCTCCTGGAGCGTAGGAATATGTGACAAGAGAGTAGTTCGAAGCCCTCCAGGAGAAATATGATCGAATGGCCGAGGCAATGAAGGAGGTCTCCAAAACTGTCTCTCAGAAGACCGACGGAGCACCACGAGGCCCCCATATCCGGCCCGAGAGAGCTCGAGACGAGGACTGAAGCAGTATAGGATCGATAAGGTCTGGTCATAATCCTTGAAACCAATCAATGAGGGAAAGTCTCGTACCCAGGGGAAGGACGTGGCGTGCCGCCGGGGCCAGACATGGGGAACCACGCCAAGGAGACGAACAGAGACACAAGGACTCGGGGTTGAAGCAGATGATCCTAGACCTGAAAGATGAGATCAGGAAGGTAGCAAAAAACCAAATGGAAACTCGCGAGCTAGACCTCACTAATGACACTGCTCTAGCTGATGAGGTCATGAGGGACCCGCTCCCGATCGGCTTTTGCCTGCCAAAGTATGACACCTACGACGGTTCTGGGAACCCCGTCGATCATCTGGAAGACTTCAAGGTTACTATGCAGTTCCATCGAGTCTCGAAAAACATTATGTGTCGCGCCTTGCCATTGACGTTCAGAGGAGCGGCAAGGCTATGGTACAACCGTTTGCCAATGAAGTCAATCCACAGCTTTAGCGATTTAAGTTACTTCTTCATGAAGGGATTCTCCAGTAGCCAACCCCTTCAGAAGACCACGTTGAACTTGACCAACGTCAAACAACATGAAGGAGAATCACTATGAAACTACATGAAGCTCTTCCAATAAGAGAATATCATGATCAAAGGTCTGGACCCGAAAGAAGAGTTCACAGCCCTGGTGGGCGGCGCTAAGGATAAGGAGCTAAAAAGGTCTCTGGTGAAGCATACACCAAGGAACCTAGCCGAGTTGAGAGGCTCGGTGCGATAAGTACATTTAGATGGAAGAAACCCTTCAAGCCGATGAAGAAGCTAAAGGGAAGACGGGAAGGAAAAGGATCTCAAGAGGTGACGACAAACCTTCCAAAGAAAGTAAAAGACGAAAGTCTGAGCGTAGTCGGGTACCCAGTCCACCAAGGAAGTTTGAGAAATACGCGCCCCTGAATCAGAAACGAATGGATGTGCTGATGCAGATAAAGGACTCCCCGGATGCCGGAGCCATGAAGTGGCCAAGGAAGATGGGACGACGCCCCGAGAGATGCAATATAGATAAATATTGCCACTTCCACAGGGACCACGGCTACGACACCGAAGATTGTTGGCACCTCAAGGGGGAAATAGAAGGAATGATAAGAAGAGGATATCTAGGCCGATTCATGGACCGCAAAAAGGAGGATGCCCAAGACGGTAGTGACTGCAGGGACAACTATCGTAAAGATGGCAGAGGCTGCTATGAAAGAAGGGGGCCAGCCCGCAGAGGCAATCAGGAATGGTAAAGGGATCGGACACCCGAGGAAGCTGACCATCACCTCCGGGACAAGAATAAAAGCCCAACTAGGGTTATAGCAACAATCTGTGGGGGCCTAGCCCTGGAGAAAGTTCAGTCTCGGCCAGGAAAGCAAAAGCCTATGCGAGAACGTATATGTGGCTGAATGGTCAAATAAGAAGGAGAGGATGGGGATGGTTATTTCCTTCTTAGACGATGATCTGGAAGGGGCGCACACTCCGTACGACGATGCCTTGGTAGTCACCATGACCATAGCCGATTGCAGAGTGAAGAGGATCTTGGTGGATAACAGCAGTTCAGCTGATATCCTGTTCCTTGAAGCTTTCCAGAAGATGGGTCTGGACGAGGGAAAGCTGAAGAAAGTTGAACACCCATTGCAAGGATTCTCCGGCATCCTAGTGAAAGTGGAGGGATCGATTGAATTGTCGATAAGAGCCAGCACCGGAGATCGCCAAGTAACAGTCATGATCAACTTTCTGGTAGTAGGCATTACTTCGGCATACAATGCCATACTAGGGAGAGTTGGTTTAAACCTGCTAAAGGCTGTCATCTCCACAACACATCTCAAGATGAAATTCCCAACCAAGAACTGTGTCGGTGAATATCGAGTCGATCAGGAGGCATCCCGGAGATGCTACGCCTGGATCGCCAGCTGACCCACTTGGTTTTGGGCCGGCATAAGACACTGATGGTCAGTATGTTGCAATGATAATAAATTAAGGTTTGGAAGACCGAAGCTTACCCCTGCCATGAAGATGCAGAAGCTAGTTATCATGGCCGCTGTCCCTTGTCGTTGTGCTTCGGTGGCATCTAGGGGGAGACTGCCCTTCAGTACCAGATTACGAGCGACACACCTGACGGATAGTGTCATCTTCTTTAACCGACCACCGAGGGATGAAGCCAACCTCGGCCCTCACATCCCCAGCCCTCGGGCTTCTGAAGTCTGCTATGGGGGAAGAGTCTTGGGCAGACAAGCTATGGCCCTGAGCAACGAGGGCCTGGACCGCTTCGATACTGGGTCCTTCAGCCCTGGACCTTTTCTTCGGTGTGGGAGCTTCGGAGGATGGAGGCCCCATCTTCTTCTCTTTCCTCTTCAGCCTCTGCTGCTGCTGCTGCGCATCCTGCGCCCTGGCCTCCCTTATCTGGGCTTGCCTCTCTATAGCTGCAGCCCTAGCCTCGGCCCTGGAGATTTGCACTGCATGAAGATGAAGGGAGTTAGTATGAAATACAAGTATCCGAGGTAAGTAAACTTGGGCTGGCCTAAGACTCACCCAGGCTAAGCCCGAATTTGAACAAAATGGCGTCGGACTTAAGACTGTCGGACTCAACTGGAGGGCAGGTGTCTTGACGCCTCGCCATCGCCATCGACTCCCCGTTTATCCCAAGAAGGGCAGGGGCAGAGTTCACCATCCTAAGATCGGAGATATCCTAGACGGTGCCAAAGGGTACCCCCTCGGACGACCTCATGAAGAAGAATTTCTCCTTCCACCCGTCGATCGACGTTAGGTAACCGTTCAGCAGCTGAATGTCTTTCCAAGGGCTGAAGTAGTACCAGCCCGAAAGCCCCTTACAGGCCTGAAGGAGGAAGCAGTTGGCGAAGAGAGGGAGGGAGAGAGGCCTCTGGCGCCTAGAGAAAAGGACGATGATGCTAAGCATCTGCCGCCATCCGTTCGGCGTCAGCTGCGTCGGACAAATCCCATAGTGCGAAACACCCGGGCGAAGAAAGGATGGAGGGGAAGCCGAAGGCTGGCTTTAAACACCTCCTTATATAAGCACAGCTCTTCGGAGTTTCTATAGCTGGCTCGGTCAGTCGGTTTCAGTAGCCAAGCTCGAAAGCGTCCGAGATACTGAAGAAGGCCCTTAGCTCCCCCAGCTCTAGCCCATCCATGGTGGGAATGATGTGGAGAGCCTCCACCTCAAGGGGGTCCTGGGTCTCGGCTCTAGATTCAAGCACCCTCTCCCTGAATCCTTCACCATTTGAGCCACCCTCGAACCTAGACAGCGAGGCCGCGGACGATGAGTCACAAGCAAAGTGCGAATCAGGGGAAGAGTCCGAGGACATCCATCGGATCCCCCCTGGACTCCGATACCTACAGTTAGACATTCTCCTCTTGGAGGACGAGGGATTGTACCCAGACGAACAAGACATCGTACTTACTTTTGGTGAAGATGAAGCGCTAAAGAAAAAGGAACACCTAGATCGAAGGAAGGCTCTTCGAGGGAAAAACAAAAGTGACCCACAAATGGACCCCCACACTTTATAAATAGAAGAAAAACGATATGACTACCCAAGCATTAATGGCGTCGTCACGTCACCAATTACCACCCCTCGAGATTTGTGCTAGAGCAGACCTGACCAAAGGTCCCTACCTTGGTTGGAAGCACAGGCCAAGGCCGAGCGGACCTGACCAAAGGTCACCACCTCGGTTGGGAGCTCAGATAAAGGCTGAGCTGACCTAACCGAAGGTCATTACCTCAGTTGGGGGCACCAGCTAAGACCAAACGGACCTGACCGAAGGTCACCACCTCGGTTGGGAGCTCAGGAAAAGGCCGAGCTGACCTGATCGAAGATCCTTACCTCGGTTGGGGGCACTGACTAAGGCCAAGTAGACCTGACCGAAGATCACCACCTCAGTTGGGAGCTCAGGAAAAGGCCGAGCTGACCTGACCAAAGGTCCTTACCTTGGTTGGGAGGTCCGAAAAAAGTCGGGTAGACCTGACCGAAGGTCACCACCTCGGTTGGGAGCTCCGGCTAAGGCCGATCAGGCCTGACCGAAGGTCCTCACCACGGTTGGGAGCTCAGGCAAAGGCTGAGCTGACCTGACCAAAGGTCACAACCTCGGTAGGGGGCTCCGGTAAAAGCTGAGCGGACCTAATCGAAGGTCCTTACCTCGGTTAGGAGTTCAGACAGAGGCCGAGCGGACCTAAACCGAAGGTCCTTACCTCGATTGGGGGCTCTGGCTAAGGCCAAGCTGACCTGACCGAGGTCACAACCTCGGTAGGGGGCTCCGGTAAAAGCCGAGCAGACCTAACCAAAGGTCCTTACCTCGGTTGGGAGCTCAGGAAAAGGCCGAGCTGACATGATCGAAGGTCCTTACCTCAGTTGGGAGTTCAAGCAGAGGCTGAGCGGACCCGATCAAAAGTTCTTACCTCGATTGGGGGCTCTGGCTAAGGCCGAGCTGACCTGATCAAGGGTCACAACCTCGGTAGGAGCTCTAGTAAAAGCCAAGCGGACCTAACCGAAGGTCCTTACCTCGGTTGGGAGCTCAGGCAAAGGCCGAGCGGACCTAACCGAAGATCCTTACCTTGGTCGAGAGTTCAAGCAGAGGCCAAGCAGACCTGACCGAAGGTCCTTACCTCGGTTGGGGGCTCTGGCTAAGGCCAATCTGACCTGACCGAAGGTCACAACCTCGGTAGGGGGCTCCGATAAAAGCCAAGCAGACCTAACTGAAGGTCCTGACCTCGATTAGGAGCTCAGGCAATGGCCGAGTGGACCTGATCGAAAGTCCTTACCTCGGTTGGGGGCTCTGGCTAAGGCCGAGCTGACCTGACCGAAGGTCACAACCTCGGTAGGGGGCTCCGGCAAAAGCTGAGTGGACCTAACCGAAGGTCCTTACCTTGGTTGGGAGCTAATGCAAAGGCCGAGTGGACTTGACTGAAAGTCCTTACCTCGGTTGGGAGTTCAGGCAGAAGCTGAGCGGACCTGACCGAATGTCCTTACCTCGATTGAGAGTTCAGGAAAAGGCCGAGCAGACCTGACCGAGGTCCTTACCTCGGTTGGGGGCTCTGGCTAAGGCCGAGCTGACCTGACCGATGGTCACAACCTCGGTAGGGGGCTCCGACAAAAGCCGAGCGGACCTGACCGAAGGTCCTTACCTCAGTTGGGAGTTCAGGCAGAGGCAGAGGGGACCTAACCTAAGGTCCTTTCCTCGGTTGGGGGCTCAGGCTTAGGCCGAGCAGACCTGATCGAAGGTCCTTACCTCGGTTGGGAGCTCCAGCTAAGGCCGAGCAGACTTGATCAAAGGTCACCTCGGTTAGGGGCTTAGGCCAAGGCCGAGCAGACCTGACCGAAGGTCCTTACCTCGGTTGGGAGCTCCGGCTAAGGCCGAGAGGACTTGGCCGAAGGTCACCACCTCGTTTGGGGGCTCATGCAAAGGCTGAGCTAGCCTGACCGAAGGTCCTGGTCACAAGCAAAACTAAAGCCGGAGCAGAAGGAATAAGGCCTAAGGGACACATGAATGAGAGAAAATGACGAAAAACTTGATTACTCCCATAGGAAGAGCCTCCTAGTGGGAGTAAGGGGGCTACTGATACGGCCAAATTGATTGCCCAATAGGGTAAGAATGCGTGGTATCTAAGGAAAGGACACGTGTCGCTCACCTGATAGAGGCTGCAAGGATTCTGACCATGTCAACCGCGTGAAGAGAATATTCCCCACGAAAGGGGATAAGACGTATCCGGGTAGGACTCGAAGAGGAAAGGAGGCGGACCCGAGGAGGACTCCTCTAAGGAAAAGAGAAACCCTAAACCCTAAGGACTATAAGAGAGGGCCCGAGCGGAGGAAAAAAGGTAAGCAGAAAAACCCACACCCTTACCCTTGTGAAAAGCTGTGCGGCCGATCTCTAACTTGAGCGTCGGAGGACTAACCCTGGATAAACATCTGGGCCTCTGCCTTCTGTGTTTGTGCAGGATCAGCTCATACGGATTTTCGGCGGCAATATTATGAATGAATAAATATATCATAGAGTTAAAGTAAACTAAGATATATATATATATATATATATATTAGAGTGTGTATCAAACACAATCTCTCCATGATGTTTTATAATCCAAGCATGATATATAAAATTGGATTTCCAATCTAGCGCATTCATGATTAAGCACATTATAAGAGAGAAAATTTCTTTCCATCAATAAAAGAAGTATGACCAGGGTTATGGAATTTGGCTTTCGAGATTTTTCTCCATAGAACTAATTAAACCAATTAATTAAGATACAAATTGAGCTTCTCCTACATCATGAAGGTGCATAAATTAAAAAATAAAGAGAATTAAAGGTTGTACCGCTCCATCAATCCCACATTCTTTTTGTTCGAGACATAGAAACAGTACAGAAAAAATCTTCAAGAATCCACCAAGAAACACGAAAAACACCCACAAGATCGCATAAACAAAACATGAATATCTGTGATCTTGTGGGTTTATTCATGCATCTTGATGAAAACTTTCATATCTTCCATATTGTTTTCTCTCATCATCATCATCATCATCAGCATCCACCATGGTATGTAAGTATCACCTTTTGAAAGAACTTATCAGAACAAAGACTGCCTCACAGATCAACCAGACAATACATAAACAAGAATGAAATTGAAAAACCATTTGGGTTGTTGATATTGGTTAAGCAGATCAGAATCTACTAAACCAATTTAATTTTTTTTTTGGGTAGATAGCGAACCAATTTAAATAGTAACGTTTTTTTTTTTTGGTAAAAAAATAGTAACGTTAAAAGGAGAAATATAATTGCTTACCAAAAAAAAAAAAAGGAAAAATATGATTGGCACACAAATACATGTATAAAAAATACAGCCAATAGATCAAAAGCAGCCAGGAGAATTCTCACTCCACAAAATTAAACCGGTAAGAAAGGCACAGTTATAAACTGTGACCATTAGGAAACGAATCACCTTGACCCCATGGAGTTATGGGGTAAATTGATCCGGATTTTCAGTTATGGCCTTTTTCTTTTTTCCCCCAATCAATAGTATATTTGTATTGAAAAAGGAAAAAAATAGAGTACATAAAAGATGCAATTCCCTTAACCTTCTTAGGACAGACCTAGAGAAAAGTTATGGAATTCCTAGCACAAGCAGGACATTCTCTGCTACAATGATCATAGAGAAATAACTTTAGACTCTATAATACACCATGCGGGCTGCATCCTCTTCCGCAATGATCTTCAGATCATTAGGAAAATCCATAGGAATAATCAAAACTTCTTCACTTAGAGGTCTAAGAGAGGCCATGTAGTCTGCTGGCCTATTTAATTTCCTCCAAACATGCTTGAACTCCCTTAAGTCAAAAGATTTAGTCAATTATAAAATTATTCTCTTAATAATTTGAGTGTCCCAAGAACCTTAGATCACTCTATTCAACATATCTATTGCAAGTTTTGAGTCTCACCTGATTGAAACCTTTGGGAAATTCTTCTCAATACATAGAATAATGCCTCTAAGAATAGCTAATAATTCCATATAAATGACTGAAGCAACCTTTCCAACACCAGCATAGACTAAAATGGAGTCCCCTAGTTATGGCCTTTAGGTTCCTGCTTTAAGGGTCAGGACCATAACTAGACCAATAAGCTAATTGGTTCCAGATCTGAGAACCATGACAATTAATTATTGGGTGAATTGGTTCCAATTCCTAGCGGGGCAATTCCAACCTTGGTAAGAAATGGGGACCCATAGATGGCGAAAAATCTGCTTCCCCTTTTTTAAGTCATAAACCAACAATAGAACTGAAATAGACATATAGCAATAAACACTCAATTATTAGACACATCTAAGCAATGATTTAGAATGGGTTTAACATGAAATGTCAAACCCAAGGGTGTAGCTTAATTGGCAAGAGAATAGGTGTAGATGAACATGTGTCCAGTTCGATGCTCCTTACCCTTTTGTGGTCAGTCCTATTTTCACCAAGGCCTCTTTAGAGAGAGAGAGAGAGAGAGAGAGAGAGAGAGAGAGACTCTGACAAGTAGGAATGGTTTTGCGGAAGATTTTCTTTAAAATGACTAAATGACTATTAGAACATATCAAGCTTCCTTGGTATTGAAGTAATAGGTTGGAAGCCTAATTTTGTAAATTCTTACGGAGGCTACTTACTTGTGTGTATCTACGCCTAGATGCAACAGGGCCAAAAAGACAGTGTTGCCTTGCATTTAAAATGTTCCTATGTGCCCTCTTATTGTCCCGCGTCCATGACCTGTACTTGTTCTAGTGAGGGAGTGTTCTATTACCAAATCTTTATATTCTCATCAATATCGTATGTAGTCTCAAACAGTATGTAGTTTATTTCTACACCATTTTTTATTGCATATCGCTTAATCAAGAAATCAAGAAAAGGGGTTTGGTGAGTGGAGCATATCCTTCATGCATACATGCATACTTAATATTTCAAGAGAAGGTAGAATATTAGAGTTGGAGGCTCTACATGATGAATATGGAGGTGAAATCAATATTTTGAAAAGCCTTTTGAAGGTAAAAAAAAGGGGTTATAAAAAAGAGATTGAGGAAAAAATTGATAATTTTGATAGTCAACAAAGCATAAGACTATTAATAAAGAGATTAATTATTATTATTATTATTATTATTATTATTATTATTATTATTTTATTTAATTTTATTTTTGTGGGGTGAGGTGAGCTAAAATTGATTGCAGGGCCAAAACGGGACCAACGAGGAACCATGAGGGACCAACACTTATTTACGCAGAGTACATGGCTTTTTGCTTGCGATAGGTTAAGGATGTCTCAAACTCAAGATGTGTAGCTCAAGCACACACTTGCATCCAGTGGTACCAAACCCTAGCCCAAGGCTAGCGTCCTCAAATGTATGAAATTATCTACATGGTGACGAAGGGTGGATGGTGGATGGAGATATTATGAATCCAGCATAGTCCAGGGCCATTGATTCGGAATCAGTTGTGGTTCATGAGATCGAACACATGCTGGGGTTAGTTGGGGTGCTAGACTAAAAAGATTGTGCTGGCGGATGATGGATTCAGGAGATTTACGGTAGCACCCCAAAGCTACCATCAATAATGGTGAGGATGAGGGAGAGAAAACGGCGAGCAAGCGGTTTTGTCAGAGAAGAAAGGAAGGGAATTACTACGAAGAATGTGGTGGTTACTATTGGCTCTACTAATATCTATTTGAAAAAAAGAAACATGAAAGGTAGTGTGGCCTTGCACCTAGTTACGAAATTCTGTCCCTCTAAACGCTTCCATGTGTGTTGCAATTGGCTTTGCTCTAATTTATAATTAGGGATGTCAAAAAAGTCCGGTCAAACCAGTTCTAGCCCGCCCTAAGCCCAAACAGGGCTTAGGTCGAAATTTCAACCGATAGGGTGGGTTAGGGTTGAGATTTTCGGGCCTGAGGCAAGGTTGGGTTGGGCCTGGATTGAAGTGTCAACCCAACCCAACTCAACTATGTTTAGTAAGTATATAATCATATAAATATGCTAATAATTATTAATGTGTACTTATAAAAAAAGGTCTTTCATTTTTCACAATCTACACATACGAAAACTTTAGTCTTTGATCTCTACAATGCATCAAGATCAATCAACTAAGTAATCGATAGTATTGGGTTGGACTGAATTAGGTTAAACGTAGCCCAATCGATAGTATTGGATTGGACTAAACCCGACAAGGTTGGGCCTAGGCTGAGATATCCCAGCCTGACCTAGAGCTGGATTGGTCTTGGGTTGAGTTAAGAGACCTTAGGGTTGGATTGGGTCTCAACCTATTGACACCCCTATTTATAATACATCAATAGTATGCCAACCTTTTTCTCGGGAGTGGGAGAGGTACGCTAGCAAATGGCACCACTGTAGACATAAGATGCATATCATACGGGAGTAGTAGGAGGGTCATCCACTAGCCATAGAGAGAGAGAGAGGACTTTGTCTCTATATCCCAATCTCACCAAATAAGACTCGGGAGTCGGAATCTTTCTTCTATAGAAATTAAAAGAATCTTTCCGTATGTGTGAGTTCCCCGGTTTCTCTTCGTCGCCCGAAGCTCTCGTACGTCGTCAGTCGCCAAGAAACGCAAAGCGATAACATAAGGGATAAGGGCGGATGCATCAATCACGGAGTCCTCAGTGGAGAAAGATCCCGACTCTCTCTCTCAGACTACTACTCTTCTTCGGATTCAAGCGCCTCAGACAACGTGGAGATATTATTTTCGAGTCGAACAGTTAGTTGAAACTACAAACAGATGGCCGTTATTTAAAACGAGCGATAGTATAGTAGCATCTATCTGGGATGTACATGCACAAGAGTTTGTTACCGTATATTAAGCGATCCACCGGATCTTGCCCATGCAAGCTCACGTGCCTCTTTGGCACGTTCCCTTAATTTTCGCAGACCTCCTTATCTTAGAGATATATATATTCACTCTAACCCCTCCAGACCTTTATTTCCTTATAGCTCTCTCTCTCTCTCTCTCTCTCTCTCTCTGTAACGCTTTTCTTGTTTCTGCTATCTTCTTTACAGTGCCGATTTCAATCCGAAACCCTCTCTGGAAGGTAAAATTTTTAGTTTTAGTTACCCATTTCTATAATTATCTTTTGTTACTGCATCGATTTCACTTCTTGATTTTCTCTACAAGCTTCAGGTGAAGTTAATGGAGATTTAAACCATGTTTATGATTTTCTTTGGCTGCCAGAGATTTTTTTGTCTTTTATCTAAAAATTTAAATCTGCTTGCTTTTGTCTGCAAACCTTTTCTTTTTCTTTCTGCTGTGATTGATTTTGATAATGTGAGTTTTTGTTATTTGAGCGCACACTCATCAGCAGATCGATTCATTATATTTTATTTTTTCTTTTGGTTAACAATAGCAGCAGAAAAGAAGATGGAACCGAAATTGAACGAATTTCTTGAGTCTTTGATCCAACATTTGTTATCAGACAAAGATGAGAGTGACGATCTGATACTTTTGGATGCGTCTACTGTTTGCTACACCGAGCAGCCAATGTTGCTATCACCGGAAGAAATAGAAAAAGAAAAAGAAATACTCCGCTACTCACACTCACTACTCAACAATAATGTAGAGGAGGAGGGAGTACTGCCAGACAAAGACATAAACAATGAAATGGTTGGCCGGTTGTGTACACTTCCGAATGCCTCTGCCCCTGCCTCTGATGAACCACTACCACTACCACTACCACTACCACTACAAATGATGTTGCCACCAGATGAGGAAGGATTCGAATTGCCAGCCGGGTTTCGATTTAGTCCTTCGAACAAACAATTGCTGCTTCATTATCTCACTAATAGATTGAGTGGTAGAAACCTCTCTTCAAATGAAGTCAAGGACTTTGATGTTTACACCAAGGAACCATGGTTACTTCCAGGTACGTATCCATTCATTCGTTAATTCATTACTACTAATTAATTTCTACAAATTAATTAAATGTTTAAAGTCTTCATTAATTGATCGATGCATGCACGCATGCATTCTATTTAATTTACTACTGCAGGGGCAAACAAAAAAGAATGTGTGTATTTCTTTGTTCCTTGGAGAAAGACATCAAAAGACAGTTGCAAAGCAGAACGTAGTGCTGGGAAAGGATTCTGGAGAGCTAGTACGGGAGATAAAGATGTTAGGGATAATCAGAAGAAGCTCATCGGTTATCTCAAGCAGTTGACGTATCACATTAATTACAACGACAACAATAACAATAACCAGCAGCAGGAATCCAACAATATTAAGTCTAAAAAGATGGATTGGATTATGCATGAGTATAAGCTTACTAAGGTATTATTATTAATTAATACCTGAAATATCTTCGAATTCTTTCTTCTATCTATATTATTAATTCTTTCATCTTTCAAATTTTAACCATATATGTATATATGCTCTACTATTGTGTGCAACAGTCTCCAGAAATGACGCTTTGCAGGATCAAGTACAAGACGCCATCTTCTACAAAATCACGACCTGCAAAATGAAGAAGATGTAAGCGTTATGGTTTTAGAAGAGAAACTCTGATTATTGCTTGGCCATGGATGTAGCGCATCATGGGTGAACTAAATGAATCATTGTCATACCAAAAGTGGATGACTAGTCTAGATTTATTTTTCATTCTTTTATTGTCTTCATATTCTTGGCGTATTTGGCCATTAACTGTATTACATTTATTCTTTTTTAATAAAACCCTTATTGATTCTTAGTTTAAAAAAAAAAAATTATGTTATGTGTGTATCATATTATTTATTTTTCTTTTGCTAATTAATCGTTATTCCGCTGCGCTATCAAGTTCTAACAGAACCATCTTAAATTATCCCTTTGCCATCTTAGTGGTTAAAACGGAATTGGAGTGTGTCCGAATCTAACTTTTCCTTTCTCATTTTCAGGTTGACCAAAATACCCCTTTTGATTAACCTTATTCCATACTAACGGGCCTTTGACAGTTGGTAATTTATATTAAAATCACAGTTTTCAAATATTCAAACTACTTTTGTGGGGAAATGTTCCGTTCATGGTTTTAGTGCACCGTATTGAAACGGCATGGTTCATCAAACATATTGGTATCGGATCAGAAAAAATGATTTTTTTTCTTTTTTTTTTTATATCCCCACGGTATACCATTCAATTTTACGGTATTAGGATCACAGAGTTGTCAAACCAATACAGATTGCCCGTGATCTAATACCCATACTTAGAACCATGGTTTCATGTCTCTAGTTGAACCATGAAATGAAGAGCTATTCACAACAGTTGTCTGAGCCGAAGACAAACTAGGGTTGGATATGAATTAGCCAGGCTTTTTCTACCCCTAAAATTTATTGAAGCTAATAACTCAATACAAAACCTCAATTAGGATGCCATTGAACACAGTCGAGGATTTAAGGTCTTTCTCCAACTGTTAAATTACCTAGTAGAGTGCTCAGTCAACTCCTGAGTCTGTAGGTTATAATGTGAGGGACAAGCAATAAGTTGATCAAAAGGACCCCGCCCCTTATGTATGTTTTTTCTTTGCAACAAAACTCCATAAGAGATTTATTTAATTCACCCTCTGTCTACTCAATTTTTTGCAATTTATACTCTCCTTGAAGTTTATGGATCCCAGTTCTTAGATTTCAATTAGAGCGATAGCTAGCAATTTAGGTATGCAACGGGGCCATCTATCAAGCTTATGTTGGGCTTGAGTGCTGGAGGGTTATATTTTTGTATTTTATGTTTTATTTAATAAAAAAATATTTTTAATCTAAGGTATCTATTTATTTAGTATTTTAAATCAATATTTTATTATAATTAAAAATTATTGTACTTAATCCATTAGTATTATCTTATATACAACTATGCATGCATGTAGGGTTTGTCCAATATATCTCTATAGGTGTATTTAGAACATGTAACCTTCTTTTAATTGTCTCTTGTCTCCAGAGTTCTATTAATATATCTATAGAGCACGGTTGGTCCAATTGGATTCAACCCAAGGATTAGGCCTAGGCCTGGTCCAGCTAGACCCCGAGCCTGACTCTAGTCTAACTAGTCATTGAAATTAATGTATGAGCTTTGTGTGAGCTCAGGCTCACCATGTCAAACTTACACCATGTTATCATATTGATTTCGTGAAACAATCTCTCAAGACTTTAGCCAAAAAAAAAACTCTCAAGGATGAATAGAAAAGTTAGTTCAACTGTTTTTTCTTTTTTCTTTTTGCATGTTAGCTAAATTGACCAATTTAAATTTCGTGTGCTACCATCAATTATATTAGTTTTTTGGGTTTGCGAAAGAAGCAACTTCTCAAGAGATTTTCTTGTTTTTTCCTTTTATTTATTGATTAACATATATTATTAAAGGTAAAAATAATAACAGAACATGACGGTTCTATCATAGCATCGACAAAAACAAGGGGTAACTCAATTGGGAAGGTTCAACACCTCACAACTAAGAAGTCATGATTTCAAGTCTCCTAGTAAGGCCTATCCAAAAAAAAAATCATGAACCAAGGTGTAAAAGAAATATTTTCTACCAATTGAGGAAGCTTCCACTCATAATGGATCATTTCCTTCCCTTTTCCAATTCAAGGCTTGCCTTAGTGGTTGGCATTTCTTCCTTGAGAGAGTGCTTTAATAACTTAGTCAATGAATTAAATTCTCTTGATGGCATCCATAGGCGCAAAACTATTAGTAGCATTCCCATTTTTTAAGAAGGTTATGGCTGCCCTCTTGAATCTCATTTTGGTCATTTAATGGGTCTTTTCCTTAATAATATTGTGCGTCCATACAATTTGATGTAACCAGTTTTCTTGATTGACCACAATATGCCATTCCTAAAAAATCTGCAGTTAAATCAAGTATATGGAAAAAGATTATAATAATGCTTTGGAGTCAATCTATATTCTGAACGGTCTCTTTTAAGGGTAGGAAAAGGGCAAAAAGAGATTGAGGGCGTAATTTTGAACGTCACATGGCATGGCATGCATAAAGACTATGATAATGGACTGCATGTGAAGTCTATATGCAAGAAATTAATAACTTTGAAATGTATGAAAATTCAAGAGATTGTGAATCTTAAATGGCTAAACAATGGACTAAATTAATTGTAATGAAAGCCTATGAAACTAGAATTGGGTTCCTCTTCATCTAGGACAACACCCCATGGATCGTGCGAGATGGGGCTGAAAGGTACAGTTGGATGGACAGGATCCGGGGTCGTGAAACTAAATGGGTTTGCCCACTCCATTTCTAAATGGGCAATTTCATACCCTCACTTGTATCTAACTTAAGAGAGCAGATTAGGTTCGCGTATGAGTCTAACCCGCACACATGGAATCCACAAAGGAAAAACCCTATGGTGGATTCCATGTGTGTGAATCAGGTCCTCATACAAGAATCTCCTAAACTTTAGAGAATATCTTGGAGTTTGTACAAACTTTGAGGCGGAATTCTTAACCATTAGTACAGGAATCGAGAATGCTAAAAGGTTAGGGGTGCAGATGCTTTGGATTGAGTGCGACTTGGTCACGGTAGTTTCCCTCCTCTTGAAAAAGAAATTACCATGGATTTGCGCCAAATGTGGATAAACTACTAGTCCTATCTTGAAATGGTGGAGTGGAAGATCACTCACTACTATGGGGAAGCCAACTCAATCACTAATTTTCTGTCAAAATCAGCTACTCGGTTTGAAGATTCTTCCCCAGTTAGCTCCTTCCCGCTCTTGGTCAAGTTAGACATGGATATGGATGCTTCGGGTCGTCCAAGATACAAACTGTAGTAGTTTGGATTTTTGTTATTTCTTTCTTGTGGAGGACTGTTGGCTCAGTGTCTTAATCTGATGATAGCAATGCCGAAGGTGGACTATGCTCATCCCCCTCTCTTCTCTTTTTCATGTGTTCTTGGGTGTTTCTTAGCCCTTGTGTACATTTTTTTTTTTTTTCTCTCTTAATATACAAATGATTTTCTAACGGAAAAAAAAAAAAAAAAAAAAAAAAGATTTGAAGGTGAAATCAATATTTTGAAGGGTTATTTGATAGTGGAAAACAAAAAATAAAAAGAGTTAAGTCTCTATGTAAGATAATAATTAGTTGTTTGTTGCATATGATAGAAGTATGTCTAAGTATGGAAAAAGGAAAGAAAAAAAAATATAAGAGAAAAAATAGAAATAAAAATACCTTCTACTTCCTACGATTCTCTCTCTTCTTTCTTATTAACACCCCAAAATAGGAGAGAAAATACATGCGGGGTTTCGCATTCTCTCTCATTGTTTGTGTCTAGTTGGTCCCTCTCTAGTTTGTCCACATCCTCTGTAATGAGTGGTAAGGTGCAGTGAGCATCGGACGATTGAGAACATCTAGGCACACGTTTGAAGGAGCTCCCAGCCACCCCATACTGATGCAAATGATTTTAGACCTCTCTAGCCACCCCTAGCTAGAGGCAAAATTTTGGACCACCATTTAAAATCTTTTTTTTTTTTTTTTTAAATAAATCGAAAAAAAAAAATCTCTTCGTAAACTTTCCTCAAGTAGCACTATGAAATAAATACTGGTCAATTTCTTATCTCTCTCCCCCCATTATTGTGTTGAGTCTAAAAAAGGTGTGGTGATTTGGAGGGAGCACAACCAAGAGTTGTTAAGAAGCTTAGCAAAATCATGGCCCATGGGCATCTTACTCAAACTTAAGATCAAATCATCTAATGGTCCCCCCCTTCTCTCTCTCTCTCTCTCTCTCTCTCTCTCTCTCTCTCTCTCTCTCTCTCTCTCTCTCTCTCTCTCTCTCTCTCTCTCTTCACGAAGGGCAAAGGCATAAGTGAAAGGGGTAGGAGAGATTCTTTTTGTGTGGGCCATCTTCTTGCCTGCTCTCATCTATCTCCTCGGTTTGTATAGCCTTGAGAATTAGACGACTGAAAGCATCTAGGCACACGTTTGAAGAAGCTCCCAACCACCCTATACTGGTGCAATCGATTTTACACCTCTAGCCACCTCTAGCTAGAGGCAAAATTTTGGATCACCATTTAAAATCTTTTTTTTTTTTTTTAATAAAAAGAAAAAAAAATCTCTTCATAAACTTGTTAGGATTTTTATGTGGGCTTAACTGATACCGATTGATCCATTGGGCCCAAGTAATTATAGACCCACTCTGATTAGGAAACTCCTAGCTCTTTCTATTGTGAGAGTGGAATAGGGTTTTAGGGATTCTATTATACATAAAATACTGACGGTCCCTGCAGCCATTACTTTACTTAATGCCTTATTGGTTTTGGGAGCACGGCTTTCTCACAAGAGCAAGTGCATAAAAAGAGAGGATACCCTAGAGTAAGAGGCTGCAAAAGATCTCAGTAGAAGGACTCCACTTGCGTAGTTCGTTATTGTCATATTCATGGGAGTAATGTTTAACCACATGGGATAGAGGTTTCATGGGACACAGGCACTTCTTTATTCCCATTTATGATTCATGTCATGGTTGTCCCATTGATTATTATAGATATAACAAATCTATATGGTTATGTATTTTAAGATGGGATACTTTATTGTTCTGGGTTTAGGGACTACACCCATGATTAATCTTTTATGATTTGTTGATGATTCTTATATTCTAAATACTATAAGGTTATTCATATATTTAATATGGTAAAAGAATCTCTAACAATTGGTATCAGAGCCAACCCTTATAGTGTTAGAATCAAGGAAAATTGATTTTGTCTAGGGTTTGTATCCCAAATCATAAAAATCATAATTTTACCATTACTTAAAGATCCCATATGGGAAAACTTTCTTCACAAAAGTTGTAGAGCACGAAAAGATGGTCGCGACGATATGCCGCAAGTCACCGGGAAACCTCCGGACGCGCCGGCAAGCGCCACCGAAAACCGGTTACTGGAGGAGAGAGAAAAACATTTTTTTTAAAATAAAAAAAAAGGCGGCGAGTCATCGCCGGGTCACCTCGAAAACCCTATCGAGTTAACCCGGGGTGTAGTGGGTCAACTCATGACCAACTCTATTTGACTCGGTCAAAAGTTGACCGGATCGTTGACCAATTGACTTGGATTTTGACTCAGAATCAATATGCCGAACCAGATTAGACCGGTTGGCCGAACCGGTTGGTTTGGGAAACTAGATTGATTTTGATCTATTTTTAGTTCTGCAACTTCAAATGGCTTGTACGGGCAAATGGTGAAGAATTTTTCACCCTGGTTTTTTGCGTTGAGTCCATTTTTTCGTGCTCTTCGTTTTGATATATTATGAGCCTAGTTTTGATCAAATTTTATGATTTGTTTTGTATAAGTTACAAGTATGGGTGGTTAATGATTCTTTATGATTTTCCTTTTAATTTGAAGAAATAAAAGAAAATCAACTCATACATTACTTGCATATCAGAATATGAACTTGTTTATTCTTGGTAATGTAGTTCATGCTTTTGTTTATGAATATTTTTATTCATGCTTAAACAATCCCACTTTTAGCTATCGAAATAGATTTGTAAACTATTACAATAAGATTGGGTGGAATCCACCAAAGTGGTAAAGTTCAACCTTATTGTAATAGAATACAAATCAAAGTCTTCTTTGTTTGAAAAGACAGAGAATAATGATTGGTAGCAAAGTTGCTAATGTTCACCCAAATGTGACATTATCTAAGAAAGGTTAAAGTTAAAGCAAGTGAAAAACAGAATAGGGATTTCTCAACCTAGAAGATGTTGTCCATCCAAAGATGGCGATACTTTTTGAAAGTTAGAAGAAGTCTCGCAGTAATTGCAGAAACTTGAGTGGATCAGTATGTTTCAGACCCAAAGGTCAGGAATGTAGTTCCGGTTGACACTCTTGAAGTAATCGATAATTGAGCATTGTAATGTTTATTTTGTTAACAGTTACATGCTTGTTCTTTTACATGTAAATTGATATTTAGTTCATGTTTAAATAACCCACAAATTTAAGTTGTCAGGTGTAGCTGTAAGCTATTGCGGTGGAATTTATAGAACCCACCAAAGTGGTAAAATCTAAGATTACTATATTAGGTTTACAACTCAAAGATTTTGACTTATATTCAAAGACATAAAAAATTGTTAACAGGAATTAGATAATGTTTGCCCAAATGCGACATTATCAAAGACAAGCATAAATGCAAGTGTACTCTAGGCAGACCTTAGCCTAGAAGTTGTTATGCATCCAAAAGTGATAGTAATTTTTGAAGTTGAAGAGCTCCCAAGGTCATTGTAGTTTTTGAGTGGACTAGTGCATTCCAGACCTAAAGGTTGAGATTGTAGTTCAGTTGACACTTTGATTATGTTTAATGGTTAGTGATGTAATGTTGGTTTTTATTGATGTTACATGCATTAATTAAATATCGAATGGATTATTCTTCCTTGAGTTGAACCATTAAACTAATGTCTTTAAAAGTGGCTTGAGAATATAGAGGTCTACATATGTCTTAAAGACCTAGTTTTCTATACTAGGAGAACCAAATCAATAGTTTGGTATTATGCTTTTAAAGCAAAGTTTTTTTTCCCTAAAAGGTATTGGACAGTTGATCAATGGCAATTGGGTGGATGAGGGTTTCATCACTATGACCATAGGTTATAGGTTTATTTAATGTGTTATTTTTTGTATTCCGATTGGATCAATTCGGATTGGTTGGGTTGGATTAGTGTCGATTTTGATCAATCCAATACCAAGTTCTTAAACACTGTCATTGTTCTCTGAAAACCTATTTATGAACATTAATTGATAAATGTTTGGTTTCTTTTGTTTTGGGCATATGTGAATAAGTTTATATGTGTCACATTTAACGAATTGTGTTCTCCAATAAATGGATTAATTTATGACTGGTCGAACCAAGTGGGAGAATAAAAGTATGGATCTTAACCTATTTTATGTGGCTCGACCAGTGGGAGAATAAATTCGGTATACTAGGTTGCTAGTGGGAGAATAAATTCAGTGTACTATATTGTTTTTCATGCAAAAGAATTATTTGGAGTTTTGCATTGATTTATTATTATCATGATATTGAAGAATTATTTATAGCTGAAATATATAGTAAATTCATATTCATGTCATTTTGTACTTGAATGTTTTGTTTGAAACACCCTATGATGGATAAATATATTAGAATTAAACTGGGTGTGAGCTTCCGCACATTTTATGCTGCACAGTATATTTCTAGGAAGCTATTGCAGTGGAA
>NC_056570.1:25728846-25773220 GCF_013358625.1 Macadamia integrifolia | reverse complement strand
AGGATTGATAATTTTCTATTGTCTGTAACATTAGATAGTTATATGCCGTATATTGAGGTGTATTTTCTACTATTGTTCAATAGTAGAGATTATTGATTGGATCAAAGTTTGTTTGAATGGTGTTCAGTCTTGGGATTATTTGGCCAGGAGTCAATGGAAAGACATCAGTATCAGTGTAGCCCAAGTGAGAGATTGTTAGGATTTTTATGTGGGCTTAACTGATACCGATTGATCCATTGGGCCCAAGCAATTATAAACCCACTCTGATTAGGAAACTCCTAGCTCTTTCCATTGTGAGAGTGGAATAGGGTTTTAGGGATTCTATTATAAATAGAATACTGACGGTCCCTGCAACCATTACTTTACTTAATGCCTTATTGGTTTTGGGAGCACGGCTTTCTCACAAGAGTAAGTGCACAGAAAGAGAGGATACCCTAGAGTAAGAGGCTGCAGAAGATCTCAGTAGAAGGACTCCACTTGCGTAGTTCGTTATTGTCATCTTCATGGGAGTAATGTTTAACCACATGGGATAGAGGTTTCATGGGACACAGGTACTTCTTTATTCCCATTTATGGTTCATGTCATGATTGTCCCATTGATTATTATAGATATAGGAAATCTATATGGTTATGTATTTTAAAATGTGATACTTTATTGTTCTGGGTTTAGGGACTACACCCATGATTAATCTTTTATGATTTGTTGATGATTTTTGTATTCTAAACACTATAAGGTTATTCATATGTTTAATATGGTAAAAGAATCCCTAACAAAACTTCCCTCTAGTAGCAATGTGAAATAAATACTGGTCAATTTCCGATCTCTCTCTCTCTCTCCCCCATTATTGTGTTGAGTCTATAAAATGTGTGGTGATTTGGAGGGAGCACAACCAGGAGCTTTCAGAAGCCTAGCAAAATCATGGCCCATGGGCATCTTACTCAAACTTAAGATCAAATTGTCTACTGGTCCCCCCCTTCTCTCTCTGTCTCTTCACGAAGGGGAAAGGCATAAATGAAAGGGGTAGGAGAGATTCTTTTTGTGTGGGCCATCTTCTTGCCTGCTCTCGTTTGTCTCCTCGGGTTGTTTAGCCTTGAGAATAAAATCATGTTGATAAATGGGTCCTAAACCCAAATCTAATTGACGAGAAAAGGAATCGAGAGTTGTCACATTATATTTTTTTTTTTGGTAAAAATGTTTAGTATAAACTTCATTGAAATCAATTCAATAAAAGATTGCATCAAAGTCATGTGCTCTATTACTTCAACTATCTGATTAGAGTAAACATGGATGTCCATTATGGTATTGATTAAATCCCCTCTTTTTCTAGCATTCATACCCTCAATGGCACTTTGTAGGTGTAACTAGAATTTAATACTTTATTTTAATTGTCTTTTGTTTTATTCTTAAAATTTCTTTCAGTTAGAGATAAAAAAAATTTATCAAAATAATTTGAAATTTATATATTATAATGGTATCATGTGAAAATTTTTGTCATAATACTAAAATGCAAAATTATAACAAATTATTAATTTATTTTTTGGAGAAAAAGTTAGAAATTATTGACACCTCGAGGGGTGTGTGAATAAGAAAAAAGTCTTTTGTTAACATTTTAATTGCCCTCCTATAAATAGTAAATGAGTACTCATAACCATATTTGGACACAAATTCCCATTACCCCATACTCAGGAGTTTGACAAATTTATCTGAATATATTGGTTTTCTACGAAAAAATAAAAAAATCTGGGAAAAGTGGAGCACACCTTTACAGTTTACACAGGATCACACCTTCACAGGTTACACATCTCTACTAAAACGTACAAGGCCTCATTTAGTTTGATTTCTATTTCAATTTTATTGGGTGATTTCTATTTTGGGATTGTTTGTTTTGATTTTTTGATTGAATTCCTCTGTGTGCAATAGGACTTCTAGTGGCATCCAACAACCAAAAATGCTCAGACAAGGAGTCCAAAGTAGTTGCACACAATCCAAAGCATTTCTGAGTGTTGGATGCGTGCCATACGCTTGGTAGTGCCACAAAGAATCCAACTCCTTGATTTTTGCAGCTTTTTTCACTTAAATAGAAATCAAATGGAATAGAAATTCTGAAATAGCCAAGAAGTTGTTTCAATTTTGAAATTGAATTTGATTTCACTCATTTTCTATAATAAGCTTGTGATTAATTTTATGGGTAAGACAGTAATTTCATATTAAAAATAAAAAATTACCTTTCTTAACATGATAGTCTCATGACTCTCACCACCACCATGCCCCCACCATCATCATCACACCACCGCCACTATCACCACCACCGCCACCATCGCCACCACCACTCTCACCCCCACCCCGGCCTCTGCCCAGATCACCACTACCACCACAATCATCCTCTCCCAAAGAAATTTCATGCTCATCTTTGTGTTTTTAGGGAAAATGTTATCTGAGCACCCCTATTGACTAAGAAGGCCTAAAAGATTTCAGCCAAAGAAATTTGGATCTGAATTCCCTTCAATTCTATGCCCAGTACACATTGGATGGCTGACGACACTCAGGTATACATCCTTGGCCGTCAGATACACAATGGACGATCTTGTACACGTTAGAGGATCTGGTTCCAATTCTAATACCCGGGAGTAGGGGTGTCAACGGTCCGGGTTGGTGCGGTTTCGGTCCGGTTCCACCGGTTCGATGTGACTTTGGAACTGACTGAAACCGACCCATTAAGGATTTATCGGTTTCGGTCTGGTGTCGGCTTCGATGCGGTTTGGGTTCGGGTTGGTACCGGTTTGGATTTATCAGGTTCATTTCGGTTTGGATCTGTTTTTTAAACCGGTATGGAGCCATTAGGAAACAACCAAATGCTGAACTGCTGAACTTCGGTTTCTTAAATCAATTTGTAACCAGGTTGGTTTTGGTTTTTGGTCTAGTTTGGATTCGACTTTCCATACAAATGTATACAAAACTATGCAAATTTTGATTTTTTTAATGAATTTTGGAGTGTTTCGGTTTCTTACCAGTTTGGTTTCGGTTTCGGTTTCGGTCTGGGTTTTGAGCTGGTTTCGATTTGGTTTCGGGTTCATCCGGTTTTCGATGCGATTCGGTTTGGTTTTGGGGTTGCAATATTCGAAACCGAATCGAACCAATAAGGTTTTGGTTCGGTTCGATCCGTGTTATTATTGGTTCGGTCCGACCGGTTTTATCGGTTCGGTTTAGGAATTGACACCAATACCCGGAAGTGTTTGAGAGAGAGAGAGAGAGAGAGAGAGAGAGAGAGAAATAGAGAGAGAAATCAGAAAAGGATGAAAAATCTTTGTTGGATTCTATCTGAGGAAAAAAAATCTTCAGAGGATATTGGATTTTAGACCTTCCCATATCTCGCGCTTCAGCGGCTCACTGGCTTGGCAACAGAATGATAGCAGATCCCATATCAACACAAAATCTCTGAATCTTCCTTAGGGGTAGTTGCCAATTGCCATAGATAAATCCTAGGTGCCTTTCAGACCAGGACAGCTGTCGTTGCATTGCGATTGCCACAGATCAAGTGGAATTAAATTGATGGGCCCACTTAAGCATCTGAGAATTCCTGTTTTCCTTACAAGTAGGGGAAAGAGGCTCTCAGACAGAGAAACCCCAAGCCACAGAGAGTGAAAAACTCATAACGATCCAGCTTCCAGCCACCCTCTCGATCACGATGCATGCGGCCACAGAACACTGCGACAGCAGTCGGGTGGCTCTCCACATAGCCATGTTCCCTTGGCTTCCTTTTGGCCACATTAATCCCTTCATCCAACTCTCCAATCAATTGGCATTCCATGGCTTCACTGTCTCCTTCCTAGCCACCCGTGACAACATCCCCAAGATCAAGCCATTTCTCCGGTTTCCCGGTCGAATCCAGTTAGTCCCCCTCGATCTACCACCACCACCACCACCGACGACTCAGATCCCAACCCGTATTGACTCGGACTTCAACCCAGACTCGCCAGTCTTCAAGCTCACTCAACTCCTCATGGCCACCGACTCGCTCCAAGACCAGGTAGAAGCTGCTCTGAGTCAACTCAATCCGGACATCGTCGTCTACGAGTTCGCCCACTACATCCCTTCCATGGCGCATGCCCTCGGCATAAAGGCAGTTTTCTATTGTGTCACGAGCGCCACCGCCGTCGCCTACCACCTTGTTCCCGCATGCTCTAACCAAAAAGATCTCACTCAGCCACCGCCCGGGTTCCCACCTACTGGCGTAGCCCTTCAAGCCCACGAGGCCCGACAGCTTCTTTTCGCTTTCATGGCACCGGATGGATTATTATCACTCCACCAGCGAGTAGTCATGGCCATGAAGGATGCGGACATGATCGTTCTCAAGACATGTGCGGAGATGGAAAGCAAATATTGTGATTACATATCGGAGCAATACAAGAAACCAGTAGTGATGGCCGGTCCAAGTTTGAACGAACCACAAACTGATCCGCTGGATGAGCGTTGGGCCGGATGGTTAGACCGGTTTTCGGTTGGTTCGGTGCTTTTTTGCTCTTTTGGTAGCGATGGTATACTGAGCAAAGAGGAGCTGAGGGAGCTACTTCTTGGGTTGGAGGAGTCAGGTGTGCCGTTCATGGCGGTTCTTAAGTACCCGAACGGTATGACGGAGAGCGAAGCATTGCCGGAGGGGTTGGTAGAGAGGGTGAAACAGCGAGGGTTGATCCACAGCGGATGGGTTCAGCAGCAGTTGATACTAGAGCACAAGGCCGTGGGAGGGTACCTGTGCCATGCGGGCTTCGGATCGCTGGCGGAGGCGGTGGCGAGTGGGTGTCAGTTAGTGCTGTTACCACAAAAGGGAGACCAGTTCTTGAATGCAAGGCTGATGAGTAAAGACCTTAAGGTTGGGGTGGAGGTGGAAAGGAGAGACGAGGATGGTTGGTTCACTAAGGAGAGTGTAAGAGAGGCCGTGAGGACGGTAATGGTGGACAAAGAAGGCCCGGTTGGGAAAGAAGTAAGGGCCAATCACTGCCGATTGAAGGAGCTTCTCTTGAACAAGGAACTGAATAACAGTTATGTAGACCAACTGCTGCAGAAGATGGAGAATTTGGTGGTAATTAACGAATTTAAGAAAGCTTAATATAGAATGTGAATCAGGCTCTCCTTCATATATCACTAGCCACTAGGTATGAAAATAGTTCTGTCTTCCGCCTTTGTTTTCACTGTTTTGTTTTTTATAGGTTTTCACTGTTTTCTTGTTCGTATTTTAAAAGTTCTTTCTATCTCTACATCTGTTCTCAATGGTTTATTGATTTGAATAGTCACTATCTATCTATAAAGTTGTCGATTATTCTCAATCCAGAAAATCAATATGAACCACCATTTAAAATGCTTTTTTTTCTATCATCCAAGTCTACTACTTTCTATTCAAAATAATCACCATTAATAAGAGTGCAAGTAGTTATAACTACCCCTTCATCCACTTACAATGCACTTCCGAAATAATATATAAATACTCTATAATTTAAATATAGTTTACCATGATCTCCACTTAAATCATAGATGTATAGATAGAGAATTGAATCTGAGACCGTGCGTTTAATCCACACAATCACCAGTTCGCCCTAACCATCTGGGCAATCCACGGGTGAGTACAGAATAAATAAGAAAACGCACACAAATACACTCGCATAATACATACGACATACGATAGGGTTTGATCCCACGACCTCTTCCCCTAGATGTCGACTCCACAAGCCGAAGCTACCACCACTAGACTATCTTAGTGTTCATCGGACCCACAAATTTCTGTACCTTAAAAATTCACGATATATGTTATGAAAAGGAGGAGGATTTTTGTTGTGAAAAGAATAAAGTAGTTTTAGAGTTTCTTTGGATTCACGATATATGTAATTTTTGTAAAAGGTAAAAATGTGACCTTTCTATCTATCTATATTGGTCATTTTCATGGTCAACCTAGCAGCGCACATAACTTTGATCTTTAGTGGATTTTGTCAAAAATATGTGCTGGCTTGGAAGCCACGTGGTCAAATAATAATCCTTAACCTCGAAAAAAAAAAATAGAGAAAATGGTTTAGTGAGTGTATCCCCTCGTTCAAAGTGATTTGACCTACCCACCCCATGCAATGGGAAAACACTCTATTGATGTCCTATAGATCTTAGCTCACACGTAAAGAGTTGTGCTCTCCTACAAGAACACTTACACTAAATAAAAAGGGTGAAAGAATTATGTATGTCTACTGTTTGCCACGTCCAAACACAGCCAAAGATTTTAGTGGGCTCTTAAAAGACCTCTCCACCCCTGAAAACAAGTGTAGTGTATATAATCTGGGCATGGTGAACGGTTGAAGGACAACGTTTCTATTCCCAAAAAATAAAAATAAAAATCTTTAGTGGAGAAAAGCAGACTCTCCCATATCCACTACATAAACCTCAACAGAAATTAAAAGCCACAGAGAAAAGCAGGAACAATACTAGCAAACTGCCTTCAAAAGCTTTAGTAGCTTAACAAAAATTTGTGAATCTTTCTTGGGGGTATTTGCCATGGATAAATCCCATATGCCTTTTAGACTAAGACAGTTGTCATACATTGCGATTGGAATAGATCGTGTAGAGTTAAATTAATGGGCCACATAAGCACCTGAGTATTCCTATTACCCTTTACACATATATAACTAGGGGTGCACATTTGGCCTGGATGGCCCAAACTTTTCTTGAGCCCGAATAGAGACTGGGCTAAGATTTCTAACACTGAGGGCGGGTTAGGGTTGGGCCGGGCTTGGGTCAAGGCCTAGGCCTAGCTCAACCCAACCCTGACTTTAACCTTGGTTATATAATATAATTTATAATGAATATAATATGTTTAATATTTATGTTGACTGCCATATTATATATATTGGATTAAAGTAGGTATTGTTGGTCTCATCTTGCATAGATGCAAGAACCCGCCCTGCCCTAAGAGAGGGTTGGTTGAATTTTTCAAGCCCTGGTAGGACTGGGCTAGGCATCGACTCAATTAAGGGGATGTACAGTTGGGTTAGGGTTTTCATAAACTTAGCCCAACCCAGCCCATGTGCAGGACTATATATAACCATGCCACAAGGATGAGGCTCTCAAATAAAGAAACCCCAAGCCCCATAGATGGAAACACTCACCTAGTCTAGCTTCCACCCACCCTTAACCACGATGCCTCTAGCCTCTGACACTGCAACAGTGGTAACGAGCTCTCCACACAGCCATGTTCCATTGACTCCCTTTCAGTTACGTTAATTCCTTCATCTAACTCTCCAATCAATTAGCTTTTTATGGTTTCTTCGCCTCCTTCCTAATCACTCATGACAATATCCTCAAGATCCATCCATTATTTCAGTTTTCTAGTCAAGTTCAGTTAGTCCCCCTCAATTTTCCACCACAACCACCAAGGATTCATATACCAACCTATACTAACTTGGACTCGAACCCTACTTTCCAGTCTTCAATATCACTCTACACCTCACGGCCACCGACTTGCTCCAAGACCAGGTAGATGATGCTTTGAGTCAACTCAAGCCATACATCGTTTTCCCTACCACCTTGTCCCTAAAGGCGGTTTGATCTATTGCGCCACAAGCACCACCGATTTTGCCTACCACCTTGTCCCTACATACTCTACCCAAAAAGATCTCATGCAGCCACAGCTCAGTTTCCCACCCATCGGCGTAGCCCTTCAGGCCCACGAGGCCCTACAACTTCTTTTCTCTTTCATGGTACTGGGTGGAGCACTCTCACTCCACTAGTGAGTAGTTATATCTATGAAGGATGTGGACATGATCGTTCTAAATACAATCAAATATTGTTATTACATATCGGAGAAATAGAAAAAACAAAGTGATGGCCAGTCCAAGTTTGAATGAACCACAAATCTACACGCTGGATAAGCGTTGGGCTGGATGGTCATCAATTTTCAGCTGGTTTGGTGCTTCATTTCTCATTCGACAATGATGGTATTCTGAGCAAGGAGGAGTCAGGTGTGCCATTTATGGTGGTTCTTCAATACACGAATGGTGACGAAAAGCAAAGCATTGCCAGAGGGGGTTGGTAGAGAGGGTGAAACAAAGAGCTTTGATCCATAGTAGGTGGGTTCAATAAAAGCTAATACTAGAGCACAAGGTCATGGGAAGGTATGTAAGAAAATGAGAGGAACCTAATGACAAAAAATCAATTATGAAAATTAAATATTTTGGCCTACCTCCTTTTGGTCCGTAGTAGCTTGCCATCAGTGGATATTGGTGAGAGCCCTCTTGAAGCTTTATGCCCTCTCTTTGAGAATTTGGTGTGAGCAATAATGCCTCTAATTATTGTAGAGACAATATAAAATCCAAACCCAACCAAATCCTAATTCGTAGCCTCATACTCTACACCAATCTCTCTACTACTTCTTCTCTCAAGTCTTTCCTTTGCCTATCTCTTTACTACTTCTTCTCTCAAGTCTTTCCTTCTCAATAGGATTGAGACAAATTTTCTTATAATAAAAAGAGGGACTAGAATCCTTATGGATCTTACCTACCCTATCCCCACCCATTATGGTGAATAGATAGTTATATCCAATTATATTACCTTAATTTAATATTTAAATTAAATATCCTAAATTATTACCTATGTGGCAATGTAAGGCCACATCAGCCAACATTCACCCACTTGGCCTAGATTTCCATATGCGAAACAGATGATTAAGTTCCAAACTTTATGTAAGGCCATACCGAACTCAATATGATGGAGAACATTGCATTCAATGTGAAAATTTTAACTCAATGAATCATGGCGGTCCAAGTTCTCAATAATTAACTTTTTCCTTCCATATATCATAATAAGTTATCCTTCGCAACTTAAACCATTATGTGATGAAGTTTAAACTTTACAGAATTGATCCCATGATTAATTTTGAATTGACTCAAAGGTAACTTTAGTCCAAACTTTATTGCCTAAAGACTTTTACATGCATCTCTTATTCTAAACAAATGCGCACTACTATAATGAATAATAGAAAAATCAAATTGGTAGCAACTTTATTAATACTTTAATAGGAATCAAACTTTATATTCTAATATCTAAAAATTACAATTAAACACACAATGATTTTCTTAAGCCTATGTTCCTTGCATGATCTACAAAAACCTTAGGTGCAAGCCCTTTGGTAAATGGGCCAGCAACGTAACCATTGGTACGTATATGTTCGATCGAAACCTTGTGATTCCGAACTTCTTTCTTTATGACAAAATACTTGATCTAGATGTGTCTGCATCGACTAACTGAACAAGCATTCTTAGAAAATCTAACTACCATCGTACAATCACAGTAAACACAAATCGGCTTCTTAGTGGAGGGTATTGTTTTAATATTTGCATAAATTGCCTTAACCATGATGCTTGAGAGATAGCCTCATAGCATGCCACTCAGCCTTCAACTTCCATAGTAAATAAAGCAAGCTTTGGTTGCTTTATGCTTCTTTAGGATATTGCTCCTCCAGCCAGTATAAATATGTATCATGATGTAGATCTCCTTGTATCTTCACATCCAACATAATCTAATTCTATGTATCCAATCAGCTTCAATTCATTCACACGCCTGTAGGTTAGCATGTGATTTCTGGTGCCTTTCAGGTACTTAAATACCTTCTTTGCCACTTATTATCAAATTCCTCATAATCAAATTCTCCCTTTATGTCACTCATTATGTGAATCAAACAAGCCTAATCCTTAATTTTCTCCTCGGTTGCTAATACCATAACTTCTTTGAGTAGCTTATCTGTCATCTCTTCAACTACTGGTGCAAGGTCCTTTCCCGGTTCAACAGAGTGTATCAATGAGTTAGGATCCATCTCTGGCTCTTCATTGTGCAAAGCTTTCACTGACTCGCCTGATGAGGTATAATATGGTGACCTTGGTAACATGTCATACTCGTCCATTCATCCAGGCTCCTAAGAGCAGGGATCATACACTGTTCCTGGGGCCATATGCAGATATGAAGTCAAGGCCCTCTGATGGTGTTGATGGCTATGAGGTGGGATGATATGATGGGGATGTAATGTGAGAGGTTGGATACTCTGAAGGGGATAGCAGATAATATAAGGGTGATGAAGAATACGATCCCGAATGGTATGATTAGGATTCTGGTGGTGGTGAAGGGCGATGATGTATAGGTGATGGATGGGCACGAGCTATAAGAGCTTCGAGTGACAGAGAGCTAGGTGGTAGTTGACCCATAACTCCCAATTCTCCTTCCTCAATGACTCTTTTACCTTTCCTCCTCATTATTCGTGCTCTGTTTCCTATGATCTTCCTGTAAACTCGGTAATCCGTGAGACCTTTTCTTTTCTTTGGATGGATGAGCCTAGTTGGATCCCCTTAAGCTTCTTCTCCTTCTAATGCATTAACTGTCCTATACTCTGGGAGTGAGTTGGTTGTGACAATGGGAGCCTACTTGAATTTCAATTCTATTGTCCCATTATCTACCAAATCTTGGATAGCATGTTACAAATTAAAGCATCATTCAATGGTATGACCTTTCTGGTTATGGTAAGCATAATATTCATGTTTTCTGTACTAGTAGGTGGGGGATTGCTAAAGGGTCTGGGAGCAGTCGTGCCTAGGAGACCGTACTTTTTCAACTTCTATATACTGTGGCCATTAAATTCTCAAATCTGTGAATTGCCTCCTAGGTTGCGGGGCCTTTTGGGCTGTAGGATCTGCTTGTATAACAAACAACTGTGGCTAGGACATGGCTACTAATGGTACTGACTGCTGGACTGCATTCACTCTACCCGTCTCTAAACTCTTGCCTCGCTCAAACCATACATTCTTTCTTAAAACCTAGGACACTACCTGATACTGGGCATCCCTTAACAACTTGTTCTCGATGCGGGTGCCTGTGGCTATCAAAGCATCAAAATTCTGCAAATGTTCGTAGTAAAGGAGCTTATGATAGGGTTTAGAGAGATTTTCAATCAACATCTCCACTTGTTCTGCCTCAAAAGGGAAATTTGCTATTTTGGCAGCCTTGTCACGAAACCTAATCAGAAATGTCGTAAACCCTTCCTTCGGCTGTTGCCTTAGGGTCTCCAACTCACGTCGTTTAACATCAACTTTTGTATTGTAAGAGTACTTCTTGGTAAAGGCTCACACAATTGTTCTCCAATTCTGAGTTTGCGTAGGTTCCAATTGTGTTAGCCACCTCACGGCTAGCCCTGACAAAGTTAGCATAAATGCCTACCCCATCTACTCATCGATGAGTTGCCACGACTTGGCGATACTCACGAAGATCCTCAAATGTGCCTTAGGGTCTCCTAACCCGTCAAACCGATCAATCTATCACTTAAACTTCTCAGGAACCCGTGCCCCAGAGAAGAAACTCATCTCATTGGGATTCGTGGCCTGCCCCTCTTGGCTCTTACCACTCTAGATCATGCCTTTTAATTTTTTCAGGTGCTCTCTCATCTTCTTTTCCCTTTCAGTCTCTAGAAGTTCATTATGCAAATGGGTGATAAAATCTTCCTCCTCATCAATCACAAACCTAGGTGGAGCCTTAGGCACTGCAGAAGTTCCTCTTGGTGTGGCTACCCTGGGCCTTTCTGATTCTCTTGAAAGGGGAATAGGATCTACCATTGTCGGGTTCCGAGCAACATTCTCATTTTGATTGGGGCCATGGTCCACCCTAGACGGGTTCCTAATCTTTTATAGGATTTGTGCCAAGTTCTTCTTAAATTCAGCCATCTCAGCTTGTTTAGCTTCTAAGGGATGAGCCCAAGCTGGCTCTGGTACTTTACCACTAACTGGGTCTCTAACAAAAGCTTCCTTCCTGATTGAACTCTGACTATCTGATCAGGGTGATATTGGACTTAGGTGAGTTAGTCAGCTACCCTTATGAGCCCACACAGAAGACGGGGGATCTATTGGGCTTGGAATCGTGCCTGATCCACAAAGAAGGTTTGGCTTCATTTTTTTTTTTTAGTTTTTAAGTTTTTTACAAACAAGTGTTTCATACAAGGTTAGTACAAACACAGTGATTCTTACAAAAAGTGGTCTTATAAGGTATTCTACGTTGTGGGGTTCTTCTCTCTATTATTTATCCCACTTGATGATTCTTTCCCCTCTAGACTCTCATGAGATGCACCTCCTTGATGATTCAGCATCCCATACGATTTGATGGGAATCATCCCAGAATCATACATACTGAACCATAGAGGTGTCATTCCTTATTTTCGAGAAAGAATCTTTAACCGACAACCCACTCGAGAGAGAGCATATCCCCTACAACTCGAATACATCATAAGAGCACTCCAACCTAGACCTCAAACAAATCTAGTCAGTCAACTTGAGGCATTCCTAAGGGTTTCTCATCTATTTCCTACATGATGTGAGGATGTAGTGGATGCAATAGGCCCGAACTAGCTTCCTTGACAGGATCTATATAATCAAGGTACGTGATCCTTTTAATATACCTGATGGTATGGTATCAAGGGTGTAGCGTCCTTACCCATTACTCGTGACTACACACGAAGTTAAGCAATTGGCTATGGGGGTGCTACGAGTGGGTGAAAAAATGTAATGCAAAAAGTACTACCATACGATCTCAGAATGCCATAAGGTGCACTGTAATACCCTACTTCTTAAACCCGGTCTGATTACGCGGTTGACCCAGTTTAACTATACAGGAACCGAACCAGAGGGAGTTAGAGCGGGTTCCTTATGGGCTATGATGGCAAGGGTGACCTTAAACACCGGCTGGCCCGACAAGTCCGAGCCAGTGCCAGAAGAGACGGGAGTACCCAAGCCGTGTACATGCACCTACCATAAGGCCATGTACGGATAAAGCAGGTATTATAGACGTATATTAAGTTATATACGTATACTACATCGTATGCCTAGGGTGGGGTTCACGCCGGGGCCCGAACTCGATCAAAATCCCAAGCTTTGGCCCTCAGGTGGGCGGACAGGTGGGCGCACCCACCCACCTGAGTGTCCCATCCATGTGAACTATTCAGTTATTTAGGAAGTATATATATAGCATTTATGATTTTCTTTTCTTTTCATTTATGACACCCGTACATTGGTGAGGATAGTAAAGAGGAGAGAGAAAAAAGAAGGGAAGAGAAGGAAGAGGAAGAAGAGAATGATTTCAGCGGCGCCAAAGCTTGATCTTCCCATTCTGGCACCGGGAGAGTGATCTTCAACTCTAGATCTACATTTAGAGGTAAGCAAAGTTGGGTTCCTTGAACATTCATCATACCTAAGCATAAACCCTTGATTCGAGTAGGGTTTCTTGAGATCTTGTAAATCCCCTTTGAAATGATGAATCTAAGGTTTAATAGATGATTTATGTGTTGATCTTGAAGGATTTGAAAAGGTATTGACAAGGTGGAAGAAGCATTGTAGGTTTGAAGTGATTGGAGGGTTTGAAGTTGTTCTTGAGCAAAGAAGGTAAGATGGTTTCCCATCACTTGAATCTAACCTAGATCTAGGTTAGAACCATCCTATAAGACCTTGAAGGTGTGAAGAATGGGTTTGGAAAAGTCCCATTTGAATCCCCAAAGAATGGAGGAAGTTGGGAAGAAACAACAGGTTTCCCACCAAGACCGGTGGGTGGAACCAGTGGGCCATCTGGCCCGCCTGTGGGCACCCACCTGAGAGGGTAGGGCCTTCGGGCACAACCGGTGGGCCAGATCGGCGGGCTAATAGGTGGGCCAGACAGCCCACCTGTCTGACCCACCTGTGCAACCCCGAAGGTGATTCTTACGTCCGATTGGACCCAAATCGGACGTGCGACCTTCTTTTAACGTTCTAAACATGATTTTGTCATCGGATCTCGTTAATTTTGATCATAAAATGGTGAAGTACTAACCCCGCTCACTCATGTTAGGTTCACCAAATCTTCCGCTTCTCGCGCCATATCTCTCCCGTACCGAACGGGAATCCTTGTACACTACAGGTAAGTGGGGAGAGGATGTTTGGCCTTGTTTCCAGGCATTGTTTGGCATTCATTTACTTGTATCTATTCTAGTCATGCCATCATGAATATGTTATATAGATTAGTCATCCTCACATTGTTAGGCATGTGTGCTATGTTTACTTTCTAAATGCCAAGTGATGAGATGCTTATGTGATGAATGTTGACATCATTGTGCATGATGCATTGATAGACTAGATGCCGTAGTCGGCTTGAAAACGAGTGCATTGGTGGCCCGTGGTATAGGACGTGGTGGCACTATACAATCGTACTATTGTCATATAGGAGCATGCGGTATTAGGATTTTTACCATCCCGTGCTATGACCCTTCCCAACAGGGGTTAAGGTGTTGGGTTATCATTTGGGGGGAAGCAGTGGTCGCAGTTGTCGGGTCACTGTGGCGGTTAGACATAACGCCCGGTGGGTCATTAGGACAGTCGGCAACCCCGGTGGTACATTCAAGAGGGCCAATCGTACTGCTTTTAAATTGCTAGAGTCAGCACCTTTAATTTCAGTCATTTACATTTCTGTTGAGAGCCGGTAGTCGACATGTTTTTACTTTTCCGAGTACTCACGGTGGGCCTTCTCCGACAGCCCTATGGGCTTATCGCGGGATGGAGTTCCCGGCTGGTACCTAGAGTATACGCGCACTGTGGCTGTAGTAGCACTAAACCGAAGACTTAGTAATGTTGGTTAGGTGGATGTGATTTAAAATGTATTACATAGCATGTAGTGCATATGATGTGATTTGTTGTGTGGACTGCTGTGTGGTCCATCTTATCACTTACTGAGCTAGTGAGCTCATCTCACATGTGCACCCCCTTTTTAGATGATTTTGTAGGTCATACATCTGAGGAGCACGGGGTGGGTCCCACAGTCGAGTTCCCTAAAGAGGACTGGTGGGCCCCTGAGGAGTTAGAGCACGGCATTGACTGCTCGTGCGAGAGTTGTGCTGCGGGACCGCAGTTCTGATGCCAAACTGAGCTCCACTTCTGAGGCCGAGCTGAGCTCTACCATGTGATGCCGAGCTGGGCTCAACCCTTGATGCCGAGCTGAGCTCCAGCCTTTGATGTCGAGCCAAGCTGTGTACTCTAATTATTTTGATGGTTTCCTCTATGTACTTGATATGTGAATTGTACTTTTATTGTGTAAATATCAAAATTCGGGTATCAAGTATTATGTGATTATTCACAGGTAAAACTTAGTCTTCTGCTGATCTGATGAGCTTTTATTAGTTGTGTGTATGCTGTGGTGGAATACAGTATCAGATGATCCTGGTAGGTTTGGGTTAACCGGCGTTAACCCGGTCACTGGCCCGGTTCAGTGAGAACGGTGTGTGACATGCACGGACCTCCCTAAGGGTGCTGACACAATAATGGTCATCCTCGCCACATAATAGTCCTTTAAGCATTCTTGTATAGGAAGCAGGTACCATGTGATCTCATAATACTTTGTATATCGTGCGCTGACCTCCCCGGGGGTGCTAGCATGACACAAAGTATCTTCACCACATGATTTCACTTCGAGCCCAATCCATGATGCTGTTAGCGCATATAGTTACAAACATGGGTTTGCCAAGCATATTTTTCTACAAATACATTAAGGGAATATTCTTGCATTTAATGATAGCATCTAATGTTGGAAGTTTGGCAATCCCCAGCAGAGTGGCCACTGTGAGGGGCGAAATGCCGCGTCTATGGGCCCCATGCCACCACATGCTAGCTCAAAGACACGGGGGGCTATTTTGTGGGGGCTATCTTCCTCGGGTATCTTCTAAAAATAACGATAATAAACACTTGGAGTCGCCACCTAGGGTTAGGGCCTAAGACTCGAGATGTGGGCCCATTCCATAAGGATAGACCCGAGATTGACTTGATCTGGTCCAGAGATTAGGGTAAGAGCCAGGTTATGAAGTTGGGAAGGTGTTAGGCACCTACTTCACCCGGTTGAACCAGTCTTCCTATTAGATGTTGAATTTCAAGTATTTCCCTTTATATCCTAACCCATATGCATGACTATATATTTAATGTACAATAATATACACATGTTCTATTTAATGAAAAGTCTATTTTTTTTAATCAGAAACAAATACTTTATTAAGAAAAATCAGAGAAGGTAAAGCTCCTTCCCACAGAAACAGGATTTATAAGACAAAGAGGTGGTTTAAACCACCAAGACCTAAAAAGACCGAATCTAACAACTCCCTGAGCTAAATATTGTGCCCCTCTATTGCCAACGCGAGGCAGAAATTTGAAAAGAACAAAAGAAAATGACTCTAACAACATTAAAATGTCTTTGGCTATCAATAGGCTAGCCCAATCAGGGAAGAGGGGAGCCTTTTGCAAGCATAAATTATAGCTATGCAATCACTAAAAATAACAAGAGAGTTAATGCCCAAGTATTTGGCCAAGAGGATCCCATCCCTTATTGCCTCAGTTCTGCAGCAACTGCTGAAAAACTAATCCCTGCTTTACAGTTAGCATCGACAAAACCACCCACTAATGTAATAATAATTGCTCCACTCCCGCCTTTGCACGAAGAGGATCTTCAAGCACCATCAGTGGTTAAAATGGAATGGTCCACAGAAGGAGTAGAAAAATCAGACATAGCAATAATTCTGGACTACTCCAATACAATTATACCCTTCCCGGGTGGAAGTTGAAATTGATGTTGAAACATTGAGAAGATTAGGCTCTACTTGATTGAAGATTGCATTAATTTTGGCCTTCCAAATCTGCCACAAAGTAGATGACCAAATGAGATTAAAATCTATCAAGTTAGGAACATTCTCATAATGAACAAAGAGAAAGTTTAGCCAATCCTTAAAGCTCTCACCCGAAAAGCAAGATGTATCAAAGCATAATGGGGATACTAACCATAATATCGAGGAAAAAGAACATTGGAATAATGCATGAACTACTGATTCATCTACTCTTGAACATAAAGGACAGGTAGGAGAAGGCACCAAATTACGCCTTGCTAGAAGCTGCTTCACAGCAATAGCATTGTTACAACATCTCCACACAAAAAAATTTAATTTTAGGAATCAGTTTTAATTTCCAAATATGTTTCCAAAAAGGAGCTTGAGACGAAGAAGCCTGAAAAGTTGAAGACAGCACAAAAATTGGTAGATTTAACAGTAAACACATCAGATTGAGTGAAATTCAAAGTCCAAAATTCCTCTTTAGGAGAGTCAGGCAAAGGAATTTGGGCAATAGCTTTCTGAAATGAGAGTGGATGAGACTTAAATTCCAATGTTTTAAAGGGTGGGTAATAAGATCCGAACAAGCATAACATTTGGCATGTGATCTCTACTTAAAATGTAACCGCCCAGTAAAGAAGGAACCCAAACAATCCTTAAAAAGATCCCTTGAGAGAGAAGATCCCTACCCTTTAAAAGACTCCTCCAGCCCCAGGAGTAGTTTGGTTTCATAGTGGCATCAATAAAAGATCAATGGGGAAAATATTTACCCTTAAAAATTTTAACCCATAAAGCATCATGATTATGTAAGAGACTCCATCATTTTCGAGCAAGAAGAGCATAATTAAAAGAAGTCAGATTATGAAGTTCAAGGCCACCTATAGATTTACTTTTACAAAGTTGAGACCATTTCACCCAACATAATCCCTTTCCCATATTGTCTTTTCACCAAAAGGACCTAATCAATTTATTCAGTTCTTCACATAGGCCACTAGGAAGGAAGAACATTGACATCATATAAGATGGAAGGGCAGAAGAACCTAATTTGATAAGAATTTCCTTACCATCCATTGAAAGAAGACTTTCCTTCCACCCTGACAGCATAGCTCGCACCCTTTCCACAATGTAAAAGAACATCTCTTTTTTAGAACGACCAAAACTAGATGGCAAACCTATATACTTCCCCCAAACTTGGCACCACACCAAAACCTAAAGCCAAAGAGGCATCCTCCTTAATATTAGGAGGTGTGTTGGGACTAACCCAAACACTTGACTTAGACATGTTCAACAATTAACCCGACACTCGACAATAATCTGAAATGAGTCCCAAAATCTTATGGCCCTTATAACTACCAGCTTTGGAAAAACAGTCATCAGCAAATAAAATATGGCACATAGTAGGACCAAACCAACTAATACGAATGCCAGAAATAAACTTTTCACCCTCAGCCTTAAGAAAATAGTAGGAGAAAGCTTCCTGACAGAGGATGAAAAGATTAGGACTTAGAGGGCATCCTTGCCTTAAGTCCCTATTAGGAATAACCTCACCAGTCAAAGATCCATTAGCTTTAACATGAAAAGAGAATGAAGAAAATTCCATAATCCAATTAATCCAAGTAGCACAAAAACCAAACCTAAAATGCAAATGCTTAAGAAAGTTCCATTCTACTTTATCATATGCTTTACAAAGGTCCAATTTAAGAGCAATTAAACCATCTTTCCATTTAGAGTATTTCATAAAATGCAACATTTCGTGAGCTACATAGATGTTATCCAAAATGGCTCTAGATGGAACAAATGCACCTTGATAAGGACTAATGATAGAATGAAAAATAAGTTTCAACCAGTTGACCATGTATTTTGCAATTATTTTGTAAATGACCGTGCATAAACTAATGGGTCTAAAACGATTTAACTCACAAGAAATTATACCTAAACTTGACCCCTGTTCTGGGTCAAGAGGGGATGGACCCTGGTTGAAGCTCAGACGGGATTGACCTCGGCTGGTTGCTTCTCTTCTTCGGGGAATCTAGGCCTTTGATGGCACTTCAAGCCCTAGCACACTTCCCAAGGATGGGAAGTGAAGAGATCTCTTCACTCTTTTCTCCTCTCTTTTTTTTTTTTTCATTCTCACCCTTTCCTCTTTCTTCTATTGTGTCCCCTTTGGAAAAAGGAGGCCACTATTCATAGGTGTCTAGCCCCCCCTTTAGTGGGTTTGTCCAAAGTGGCAACAGGCATGCTGTCCAAAAATGGCATGTTTCCATGGGCTCGGCAAAAATTTCTTCTAAAAATGGATTTTTTCTATGTTTAAAATGCCCAAATCATACCTTTTTTTACTTAGAAATTGGCGGGCCTGCTGTAATTTTGGTGGACTCATAAAAAATTAATTCCATAAAATACTTTTTTAGTAAAAAAAAACATTTATTATTACTTTTTCCTTCTTTTTTTTTTCTTTCCATTTTTGGCTAAATAAATGGTAGGCCGGTAAAAAATCTAGTGGGCCCACAAAAACTAGTAGGTCCGAGAGGAATCTTGGTTCGAACTGGCCGTTTGATCCCTGTTTTGACTTCTGGGAGCGATTTCGGGAGATCCAATGGTCTGATCTTTGCATGCGATATATCTTTGGAATCGTATTTCTAAGCACTATCCAATGGTGTGGGTTTCAAGCTCTTAATTTATTTGTAAAAATCAAGAATAGTAAAGAGGAGACTTTTCCCTTTTGCAAACTGGGGTTTTTTCCGTAATCTTTATTCATGTCGTTCCCGCACCATAAGAGAGTACTTAGAATCAATTCGTCAATATATAATATGTTATGATCGCGTGCCATAAGTTCGGGTCTAAAATTAGCTTAGGGCCAAAATGGGTTTCGGGTTGTATAAGGGTTTAAGCTGATTCGGGCTACTGTCGGGTTCAAGATTGAATTAGGGTTATGGGCCACTACTGGGTTCATGGTTGAATTAGAGTTTAGGGTTAGTTCTTGAGTCACTGCTAACATCTAGATCGTCACCAAAGGCATAGATTTCCTTTCGATTTGAAGCACGAACCTCGATCATTCCCTATTTGTCATCACTATCGGGATGGGTGACAAAATTGGGTGTCTGCACTCGGTCACATCTCATTTTGTTATCTCGAATTTTTCCATTATAATTGGTTCTTACACAATGCACACAAACCATCAATCTCTTTGCTCTCCTTTCCAGGCATAAGTACTTTGCCCGAGGAATGGTCTGGGCTTTAGTTCATGCAACTCTTTTGCACACATCTTTTGAAAGAGTGAGAAAATATGCCTTTTTATATCCACAAGTAAGTGTAGGCACCAAACCAACTTCACCTTCTTCTCCCATTTTCTTTTCAGAAGAATCCAAGGATTGGTCACCTTCTTAGGTTGAATCAAAGTGGTGGGATCAAGAGGGGAATCCTCATCTCCGATCATTAGAATTCCTGATACATCAATGACCTGACTTTCACAGTCCTTCATTGCAAACTGGAGCTATTCCAACTCATAATGTACCCAATGAAAACTCATTCTGGAAGAAGATCTCGAACCCTGGTTGCAATTGGGCCATAGTTTCAATGAACCAAGGCTCTGCATTCCTGTAAAACAGAAAATCCTCTCCTTCTTTCACAAAATATCCATTAAGGGTAGGATAATAGGCTGCACTGATTTCTATGTCATCTATAAACAATGCCTTGATGTATTCCTCCTGCTCAGATCTTTCGTCCTCTTTGATGTATTGGAGAACATACCACAATCCTCCTTTTTCTTTGGTTTTAACTACTATGGGGAACTTCATAACACCCTGATGATATTTGTCGAGTCCTATCTCTAGGAAGTATTGCATGTTCTTCATCAAACAACCAATTGGGGGACTCCAAATGGCCTCATAATCTGTTGGGAAGTCTTTCTTAGTTGTTCCTTTGGTGAGGAAAGCACACGTGCCTTCTATCTCAAACCCATTGAGGTTGGCTGTTTTTTCTTCTTCTCCCCCTTTTTCAATGTTGGCTAGAATTTTGACCAACTCTGGGTCTCTCGAAATAGTTATCACCTTTCCTTTATATATGAACTTCACTTTCTGGTGCAAACTAGAAGATATTGCCTTTACCCAATGTACCCATGGTCTTCCAAAAGCATGTTAAAGGAGGAAAAATATCTATCACCTGGAAATTAATGTCAAATTTTGCAGGGCCAATTATCACGGTTGCCTTAAGAACTCATAGGATCTGTCTCCTTGTGTTATCATAGGCTTGCATTGTTTGGTTTGATGGCCTCATCTTCTCCATATTCAGACAGATGCTTGAAGTTGACCTCAATGGTAATACATTCAAGGTAGACCCATTGTCAATTAAGACTTGTGGCACAACCTTGTCATGGCACTCAACTGTTATATGCAAAGCCCTATTGTGCCTAGCCCCTTAGTTAGGTAGCTCAGAATTGGAGAACATCAAAGACTGTACAACATTTGTTGCCCCTACTCTTTGTGAGAGTTTTGCCAGATTAATTTCAATATTTGTACATTTGTAAGACTTAAGCACATCTTCTGGGTGTGAGGGGGAAGCCAATGAAAAACTCCAGATAGAAATATTGGCATACACCTTCTTGAGCTGTGTCAGAACATGCTTCTCTAGTTCTGTACTTAAATGCTTTTCTCCTGCCCCAATTTCTTTGGGTTGCTCTACCACCAAAGACTTGTTTTTGAATTTTTTTTCCCTTCGTGTCTCCATTATCCTTACGGGCTTTTTGATGACAATGTCCATGGGGTATCCATCAACTTCATCGTCACTGTCTGTGATGGTGATAATTCTGACCATGGGGGTATCGTATTCATCATATTCTTCGAATTCTCCTTCCCGATTTGAAGTGGGAGGTGGGGGACCTCCACAAATATCAAGGGCCGTTGCCCATACTAACTTCATCGAATTTGAGAGGTACTGTAGGTCTTTGTCTAGCACATCCCCCTCTATTTCTCTGAGAGATTGCATCTCCTCAAGATAGTAGCGATCACTGATGGCGATATCTCCTAACATTCCCTGAGTCTCTTCGAAATGGGTTATCATCTTATTCATATGTAATACCCTACTTCTTAAACCCGGTCTGATTACATGGTTAACCCGGTTTAACCATGCAGGACCCGAACCGGAGAGAGTTAAAGCGGCTTCCTTATGGACTATGATGGCAAGGGTGACCTTAAACACCGGCTGGCCAGACAAGTCCGAGCCAGTGCCAGAGGAGACGGGTGTACTCAAGCCGTGTACATGCACCTATCATAAGGCCATGTACGGATAAAGCAGGTATGTAGTCGTATCTTAAGGTGCATATGTATATTACATCTTATGACAAGAGTGAGATTCGTGCCGAGGGCCGAATTCTGTCAAAATCCCACTTGTTGGCCAAGTTTTGGCCCTCAGGTGGGCGGACACAGGTGGGCGCATCCACCCAGCTGAGTGACCCACCCATGTGAATACTTAGTTATTTTAAGAAGTATATATAACATTTATTTCCCTTTTTCTTTTCTCATTTATGACACTCATACGTTGGTGAGAAGAGTAAAGAGGAGAGAGAAAAGAAAGGAAAGAAGAAGAGAAGAGAAGGAAGAGGAAGAACAGATGGATTTCAGCGGCACCAAGGCTTGATCTTCCCATTCTGACATCGGAAGAGTGATCTCCAACACTAGATCTACGTTTAGAGGTGAGCAAAGACTGGGTTCCTTAAACTTTCACCATACCCAAGTAAAACCCTTGATTTGGGTAGGGTTTCTTAAGATCTTGTAAATCCCCCTTGAGATGATGAGTCTAAGGTTTAATAGATGATCTATGTGTTGATTGTGAAGGATTTGAAGAAGTATTTACAAGGTTGGAGAAGCATTGTTGATTTGAAGTGATTTTGGGGTTTTGAAGGAGTTCTTGGGCAAAGAAGGTAAGATGGCTTTCTATTCCTTAAATCTAACCTAGATCTAGGTTAGAACCACCTTATGAGACTTTGAAGGTGTGGAGAATGGGTTTGGAAAAGCCCCATTTGAATCCCCAAAGGTTGGGAGAAGTTTGGGAAGAAACAACAGTTTTTCGCCAAGACCGGTGGGCCTTTGGCCCACCTGAGGGCACCCGCCTGAGAGGGCAGAACCCTCGGGGCCAACCAGCGGGCCAGACCAGCGGGCCGACCGGCGGGCCAGACCGACGGGCCGACCGGTGGGCCACCCTGCCCGTCGATCTTAGCAGGACCCTCGGGCTCAACCGATGGGCTAGACCGGTGGGTCGACCTACTCGCCGGTTAGGACCGGTGGGTCAGACAAGTGGGTTGTCTGACCCACCCGAGAGGCTCCCAACGTGATTTTTACGTCCGTTTGAACCCAAAACGAACGTACGACCTTCTTTTAGGATTCTAAACATGAATTTGGCATTGGGTCTTGTTAATTTTCATCCCAAATGAGTGAAATGCTAACCCCACTCACGCATGATAGGTTCACCAAGTCTTACGCTTCTCGCACCGGATCTCACCCGTACCGAGCGTGAGTCCTTGTACACTACAGGTAAGTGGGGAGAGGACGTTTGGCCTTGTTTCAAGGCATTGTTGTGCATTCATTTAATTGTATCTAGACTAGCTATGTCATCATGCAAATGCTATGTAGATTAGTCATCCTCACATTTTTATGCCATGTGTGCTGTGTTTATTTTCTAAATGCCAAGTGATGATATGCTTCTGTGATGAATGTTGACATCATTGTGCATGATGCATTAATAGATTAGATGCCGTAGTCGGCTTGGAAACGAGTGCATTGGTGGCCCGTGATATGGGACGCGGTGGCACTATGCAATCATACTATTGTCATATAGCAGCATGCGGTTTAGGATTATCATCTTCCCGTGCTACGACCCTTCCCAACAGGGGTTAAGGTATTGGGTTACCATTTGGGGGGAAGCAGTGGTTGCGGTTGTCGGGTCACTGTGGCGGTTAGACAGTATGCCCGGCTGGTCATTAGGACAGTTGACAACCCTGGTGGTATATTCAGGAGGGCCAATCGTACTGCTTTTAAATTGCTGGAGTCAGCACCTTTAATTTTCAGTAATTTACTTTATGTTGAGAGCCGGTGGTCGGCATGTTTTATTTTTCGGAGTACTCACTGTGGGCCTTCTCCGACAGCCCTATGGGCGTATCGCGGGATAGAGTTCGCGGTTCGTACCCGGAGTATACGCGCACTGTGGTTGTAGTAGCACTAAACCAAAGACTTAGTAATGTTGCTTAGGTGGATGTGATTAAAAATGTATTGCATAGCATATAGTGCATATGGTTGCGATTTATTGTGTGGACTGTTGCGTGGTCCATCTTTCCACTTACTGAGCTAGTGAGCTCATCCCATGTGTGCACCTCTTTTAGATGATTTTGCAGGTCATCCATCTGAAGAGCACGGGTCGGGTCCCACAGTTGAGTTCCCTGAAGAGGATTGGTGGGCCCCTGAGGAGTTAGAGCACAACACTGATTGCTCGTGCGAGAGTTGTGCTGCGGGACCGCAATTCTGATATCGAGCTGAGCTCCACTTTTGATGCCGAGCTGAGCTTTAAGCTTTGATACCGAGCCGAACTGTACACTCTGATTTTTTATGATTCCTTTTGTGTACTTGATATGTGAATTGTACTCTTATTGTGTAAATATCATGCCTTCGGACCCACATATATTTAACTATTGTATCACAATTCGGGTATCAAGTATTATGGGAATATTCACAGGTAAACCAAGTCTTCCGCTGAACTGATGAGCTCTTTCTTAGTTGTGTGTATACTGTGGTGGAATACTGTATCAGATGATCCTGGCAGGTTTGGGTTTACCGGTGTTAACCTGATCACTGGCCCGGTTCTGTATGAATGGGGTGTGACATCATATGTATAGCAATATCTATCAATCGATCTTCAAATGTTTCTTCGGAAATGGCATCATTCTCTTCCTCACCGAGGTCTTCGTCTGATCCTAAAATCTTCCTCTACCCTGGTGGAGAGTGTCGAATGGATGGCATCTATAAGATCTATGTTTGGATTGTCCCCACTTGTGGCACATACTAGGTAATCAGATGGATCTTCATATAAGAAATACCCAGATACGTCCTCTTCATTGACAAAAGTCATCATTGTCGCTATTGTACTCTTCCTCAAAGTCTTCATTTTCATTGTTTTCTTCGTTATCATTGATCCCCTCCGCATCGAAACTTGATAATACTTTGAATGTATAGAACGAAACACCTCCATAGGGTCGGAGTCTGTATCATATCCTTAAATCTCATTGACTACATTTTCGGACTCATCCTCAGTATCGCTTGTTATGTGGATCAAACACGCTTCTTCCTTGATTTGTTCTCCGATTGCTGATGCCATCACTGCCCGGAGTAATTCATCTATCACTTCTTCAATCACCAGCAAAAGGTTCTTCTCACGCTTGACGGGACGTATCAATGAAGTAGGATTCATCCTTTGCCCTTCTTTCTCCAAAACATTCACTGACCTCGTTGACGAGGTAAAATCTGGAGACCTTGACAATGTGAGAATGTCACTCCAACTATAGCCATCTACCCATCCATTATCAGGCACAAGGAAGAGGGGATCATACAATGTTCCTGGGCCGTGCGATGATCGGGAGTTGGGGTCATATGGTTGAGTTGTCGATGGGTATGAAGTGGGATGGTAAGAATGGGATGTTATGTGTGAGGTTGGATATTCTGAAGGTGATAATGAGTGATACAAGGGTGGTGAGGGATACAATCTTGGGTGGTATGATAGGGATTTGGGTACTGATGGCAAAGGTGGGTGAGAGGAAGGACCACGTGTTGGCATAGCAAGTAGATATGAAGAGGTATGGCATGTTGGGACATCAGATGATCAACAGAGTTCAAGGTGGGGTTGGGTTGTAAGAAGGGGTAGGGGGAGAGTTGGTGAGGGGCTGGGGAAGGAGGAATGGGAGGGGTGCGAGGTTTGCTTCAGTCGTATGTTCACACAAGGAGGAGGAGGAGGAGGAGGAGGAGGAGGCAAGGTGAAGAAAGAGTCCAAGACTATGATAACCTGTTAGCGGGTAAAAAATAAGCTGTTAGCGGGTAAAAAATAAGGGTAATTTGATCATTTAAAAACACCAGGGGAGAGAAATAGATGTAAACGTTTAGTAGTAGGGGAGTATCAAAAGAAAAAAAAAATATGACAATTAGGTTCTTTGAATAAATATGGGCTGAGCATAGGAAAAGTGGTAGTAATTACCCTTTCCTTTTATGGATAAAGCACACAAGGGAACTTGACATATGGGTGACCGATGCATATTAGCCTGTGTAAAACCAAGACAAATGTTTTTGCTACGTGTCCCCATCCAAATAATGCTCCACATGTCATTGGAGCAATCAACGGTCAAAAGTTGCCTATTCTGTGGACCATATGTACCAGCGATGGGATGACCTACGATTCAAAGCCCAGATATTTCAGAAGGGAAAGCAGCTGTGGGGATTTACCCGAAAAAAAAGAAGATATGGGGTGCAGGAAGAAGAGCCGAGCCGACGATGGGATCATTGTTAGAATCTCTCTCTATCTCTCATTTTGTAACCAAAAAATGTCGCAGTCTCTTCATCTCCTTCCCTACAACTTCCTCTCAGCTCTTTCTCCTCCCTCCTATCCATCTTTAACTACCATTTCTTCTTCCCCTTCTTCTTCTTGCTCCTACAGAGTCACCTTTGTCAGCCGGGATCGCAGCCAACTCCGAACCAGACCCGGACCTTTGCATGCCCAGCTCTCCGAGCCCACCACGGCAACGACAGAAACCCCACCGGAAGATGGACCAATCGAACTTCCTTCGTCTTCATCTTCATCCATCTTCGCCACCACTGATGACCCATCTCCCATCCAAGTCGCTACCAGCGTACTTCTCACTGGCTCTATCTCTGTTTTCCTTTTCCGCGCACTGAGACGTCGGGCCAAACGAGCTAAAGAGTTGGTAATTACTGTTATCTATTGCTGCCGTCCTCTTTGATTCAATTCAATTCCATTATTAATTAAGTGGTTGATGCTGTTGTTTTTGTTTCAGAGAGTAAGGTCCAGTGGTGTCACCAAAAGGACTCTTAAGGATGAGGCATTGGATAGTCTCAAGGCAATGAAGCCGACCTCAGGTGAGGAAGGGTCCACTCCTTCCCCTGCTCAGGCATTGTTGGGAGGAATCACAGCCGGTGTCATCGCCCTTTTGCTTTATAAGTTCACCATCACTATCGAGGCGGCTCTCGGTCGGCAGACTATCTCTGATAACTTCTCGGTCTGTACCCTATTTACCTCCCCCTCTTTTTTCTCTCAGAAATTTCAGGAATTTCTGAAAATGTTCGTCACTTTTATTTATTTCTTTTTAGCAATTTCAATAATTCATGTTCCAATTTTCAAATGAAGCTTCTATCTTTAATTTATCCAAACAATTTGAGCATTGCTCTTACATTCCATTTGTTGAATATGCCATACTGCAACTGTTGTGTGTTGCTTTGGAAAAGTTGAAAAATTAGGAAAATTTTCCCCACCCTTCTAGAGCGGTGAGGAATTGTTATGCTAATTGCTGAGTAGTGCTTTGGTTGCATGACTGACATCAAAGGTGTAGGGATTTTGCTTTGAAACATTGGAATAGGAGGGTGGAAATCCCAATTAAAGTTGTCAAGTATGTAAGAAACAGAATATAGGCAATAGGTATAAGACTTTGACAAACACTTAATAAAATCTTATTAAAAGAAGAAGGAGAGTATCACTTACAGGTTAAAACAAAGATGCAGGAAAGTAAACAGAAGACCTTCCAATATATGTAGAGTTGAGTCTTATTGGTATACTCTCCTTAACGTATTTGAATGCCCCATATTTGTATGCAACCGGGTTGACCGTACGTCCTCACCTCCAAGATAAAACAACTCTCCGAATACTTAAGGTGCAACTCCAATAAGTGATTGCAATAGGGAAAAACGAAGGTAATACTCAGTATTTGTACTCTGTATGAAAGGTAAAAATCAGAGTATTTTAGGCAAAACAGAGACTGTTTCTCTGCAGAACACTAAGTAAACAATATTGGTAGAGAGCGCTTTTACCCACAATAAGGTTTTTCCAAAACATAACAGAGAGCAATCTCATTTTGGACTTCTATATTAGAGAAGAGAAGGTGTCTGTACAAGTATAGGGGTGTCTATATACGTACGGGTACATGGGTGTATGAACTATTGTACATGTACGTATGGGTAACTTGAATTTGAAGTTCAAAAATTCAAATTCGAATTTTGTGTAAAATGATACATCTCTTGACACCCACACCCACACCCACACCCGACCCCGACCTCGGCCTTGGCCAGGCTCGGCTCGGCTTGGTGCGCACGATTGAAAAGCACCCCAGGAGACCCCACACACACATGAAAAGGGAGAGTTCCTCTATAAAGGACTTGCATCCTTAAGAAACAATCCTACTTATATATCCCTCACACCATTCATCCAAAACCAATGTGGGACTAAACTTTGAAAAGTTACTTTAGCTCCTTTCCAACTTGTCCTTACTTGTGTACAAACTATTTTCAAAAGGCAAAAAGGGGGGAAAGGTTTTTAACATTATTTGAAACTTTAAATATACTAAAGTAACATTTTATATTTTATAATATGAAATCCAACATAGTATCTTCTCATTGTTTTATTGATGAATGTTGCTACCCTTGGTTAGGTTGTATAAGAGGCTTGGTCTCTTGTTCAAGGTCTGATACACATATGCAGAGAGAGAGAAACTTGTGTCAGTTTTGTATTTAGGAATCAAAAATCAAATTGAGCTTCAAATGTTTTTGCTTTATGACTCTTTCCAAACAGACATAGTTCTGTGGAAGAAAGATGTTGGGACTTAATGGCTTTAATTCACCTTGCAATTTTCCTTAGATGATAACACAAATATCCTCTTGTAGTTTTCTCTTGAGATACAACATAAACTAAGCTACATATTAATCATCTGGGAGATGGTTTCCCTAAATGGAAGTGTGGCCCCTACACCATCGCATGGGCCAATGGGAGCACTAGTTGAAGCATCAATAGGGGCAGGATTTCTGCCTTTCACGAGGGGTGGAGAGGTCATTTTGGCCGCCACTGTGTCTGGGCGTAAGGGACATGCTGCTTTTTAGGCTACTTTCTACGTAATCATATATCCTCTGTAGGAAAATGTTGACACTGTCGCTTCCATTGTTAGTGACCTATGATATACAGGAAAAGAGAGATGTTGGATAAAAGCATGAAGTATGGTGGACGAGGGGGAGGAATTTCCCAGAAAAAAATTCTCATTCAATTGTTCATTCCCAAGTCTCTCTTTGTTTAGATTTCAATTTCGATTCAGGGGGTGATTTGAATTATTGAGAGTGTTTGGTATGATTCTTACACCCTTTGGTATCTTCTCTCCACCCTGTTCTCTGCAAGCCCACCGGTAGTTGGTACTAAGATGGCACCCAATAAGCAAAGTCATGAGCTGCCTCTTACCATGTTGGGCATGTGATAGGATGGAATGATCATAGCATGGCAAATTATCCTCAGTCCCTTCTCTTTCCCTGCAATTGGGTCTTTGTGAGTTTCGAAGTAAGAGCTTGACGAGAAGAGAATGTCCCATTTTTGCCGGAGCAACGTTGGGATAACCAACCGAAACCCAGAAGAAAAATCAATAATGAGCTCTGTTTCAGTTCAAATATTCGAAATGCATACACATAAGAAACCTCTGATTGTGACGATAGATGAGCATTGAGAAGGGAAGTTTGATTCATCTGTGAATGCGTTGTAGCTGGAATATTGGAAGCCGCCATAACTGTGATTTGTCGAGAATACCACAGATATGTATGTTATAGGATGTGTGAAACCAAAGAATGTATTGAGTGGAAGCCTTGAGATTCTATAGCGAGTAGATAAGATGAGTGTTTGATTGACAATGAAGGTCAGTCAGAGCCACATGTTTAAGATCATATTCTGTTCTTAGAAGGAGAGAGAATGAGGGATTAGGGACAACTTAAAACAGACTGAGGAATGGATTAATGATGTAGGGGGTTCCTAGGTGACTAGGTCTCCTACAAGATTAACTAACTAGGTAGAGTTAACTCAAGGGACTTGGGTAGATAGGACAAAAGAAACTCAGCAAACAAGATTAAGCATGCAAAATAGAATGAGACTAATAAACAAAGTAGCAAAAAGCAATAATAATTTAGGCGGAAAAATACATAAACTCTTACTTAAGCTTCAAGTGGGGACATGGGGAAGGGAACAAACGTCATACGAATGTTAGGTTCAGCACAAATCAATCCAAACACCAAATAAGATATGCAAACAATCAATGTCCTCTAGCAGCTAACTAAAATAGAAAAATCAACAAAGGTTTTGGAAACATAACAGTGACGAAACGTCTTAAAACAATGGGTAAAAAAAATAGACATAAGCAAAAGGGCATAGGCTGGTTTCAATGTTAATGGGCTGCAACATGTAACAGGGATGTTTGGAGGTGTGAGGGGTTGAGTTTAATTAGTTACCTTGTTGTTGTCCTGGTCTGAGGAGTAAAGAAGAAGTCGAAGTCCTCCAAAATAAAGAGTTGCAATCCAACCTACTTGATGAAGAACAGCAGTTCCGATTGTTGGGGAGAGGTTCCAGCAGCAACCCAGCTGGGGTTTTCTCGATGGAGATAATCTCTGATGATGGTGAACAATTTCTGCAATAGGGCAACAACAACAGGAAAGACAGAAAACAGAAAAGAGAAGGATGAAGGGTGAGAAAGGGAGAAAGGAGAATAAGAGAGAGCCATGAGAGAGAGAGGAAGCGTAAAACAGAGAGAGACCGAGAGTGAAAGATGAGAAAAGGGAGAGGGGAGAGAGAAATCGTGGGGGGGGTTTGGGGGCTGTTTTGCCTTCAATATTCTTCATTCATTAATTTTCATTGTGGCCAATGGCCTTACATAAATAATAGGATAATTACTAAAAAGAAAAGGCTAATCTAGGAACATAATCTCAGAAATAAAAAGTTTCCTAAAAAAAACAAATAGGAATGTTATTTAGTTTCCTACTTAACTCAATGGCCTAAATAAACAAAATCCTAGGAAATAAAACTACTAACATATCAGATTTGGTGGGGGCCACACAATCTTAGTAAAATCCTAGGAATTAAAATTACATATCAGATTTGGTGGGGGCCACACAATCTTGGCAAAGAAAGGAAGGAGAGGACTCGATCCAGCACTGGGAAGGCTGGACCAAGCCTTCCTTTTCTTTCTTTTTTTCTTCCTCCTTCTAATCCTCCAACCACAAAGAAGGTTGGGTCTTCTTCTTCCTTCGGCCGTACGTCTTAATGTCCCCATCAACTCTCCCCGGCTTGGAAGAATTCACCTCCAGTGAATTAAAGCTCATGTAATACTCAAGTAGGTCTGGGTTGAGTTGTTGAACTTATTGCATTGTGATCCAGGTGTTGTCAATTTTCGGACGTCCATGCCACTTGACCAAGGACTCTCTAGAACCTCCAGTGTGTGTGGACACAATCCTCTCATCAAGGATTTTCTCAATTTCTTCAGTTTTTCTCATGACCTTAGGCACAGGTGGTAATGAGGTGGGGGGAAGTGGTTGGCTTGGCTCAGAAGTCTCATCAATGTTGAAAGGGAAGTCTTCAAGGTCATCATGATAGAAAGGGGTAAAGGTAGAGGTACCATGGTATGGGACTAGGTCTTCAACATTGAAAATATTGCTGATTTCCATGCTAGCTGGCAGATCAAGAACATACGCATTGTCACCTATCCTCTTGAGTACCTTGAACGGACCTATGCTACGAGCATGTAGCTTGCTCGCTTTTCCCCTAACAAAACGTTGCGGCTTGATTCTTACCATGACCATATCGCCCTCTTGAAACTCTTGTAGCCTTCTGTGCACATCTGCCTTCGATTTGTATTGCTCATTGCTCAGTGATATCTGTCTCCTTATATCTGTATGCAAATCATGTATATGCTGAGCAAAAGATTCGGCTGACTGGGAGGTCCTAGAACTAGACACGACTGGGATAAGGTCTGTGGGTGCCCGAGGCTGGTATCCTGAACAGATCTCAAAGGGGGACAGACCAGTGGTACGGTTGTTAGAACTATTATATGCAAACTCAGCCTGGCTAAGGACTCGATCCCAACTGGTAAGGTGTTCTCCTATGAGGCAACGCAATAAATTTCCTAAGCTCCTATTGACAACCTCGGTCTGGCCATCGGTCTGCGGGTGGAAAGCGGAGGAGAAACGGAGCTTCGTGCCCATCATTAGCCATAGGGTCCTCCAAAAATGACTAGTGAACTTAACATCCTTGTTGGACACTATGGTGAGGGGTAACCCATGGTACTTGACAACCTCATTAAAGAAAAATTTGGCTACTATGGATACATCGGAGGTCGTAGAGCATGGGATGAAATGGGTCATGTTGAAGAAGCGGTCAACAACCACATAAACAAAATCATGGACTCTCAATGTTCTTGGTAGACCAAACACGAAGTCCATGCTAAGGTCCTGCCAAGGGGATTGGGGAAACGGTAGGGGAGTGTGCAAACCCGTGTTTTGCTTTTGTTGTTTGGCGGTCTAGCATGTCCTGCACTGACTCACAACTCTAGCAACATCCCTCTTCAGTCCTGGCCGAAAGAATCAGTCCTCAACGAGGGTGATGGTTTTATCGCGACCAAAGTGGCCAGCGACTCCCCCAGCATGCAATTCCCAGATCAGGAAATCTCAGAGTGAAGTCCTGGGAATGCACAACTTGCTTCCTTTAAAAAGAAAGCCCTCCCTAAGTAGGTAGTCCGAGCGGTTGACTGGGTTGCCTTCACTCAAGGAAGTGAACGGCTCACTAAAATCAGGACAAGTGGGTATTGGTCCTTGAATCGCTCGAACCCTACAACCTCTACACTCATTGCTTGGAGTAGCACACTAGCCCGACTCCTAGCATTGGTGCAAATGAGGAATATATTCATCCGGCTTAGTGTATCCGCAGCAGTATTCTCGACACCAAGTCTGTGCTTGAGTACAAAAGTGTACTCTTGGAGAAACTCAACCCACTTCACATGCATCTGGTTAAGTTTATTTTGGGCACTCAAGTATCTCAGAGCTTGGTGGTTAGAGAATAGCACGAATTCTTGTGGTAAAAGGTAATGTCGCCAATAGCGCAATGATTGGACAACCGCATAGAATTCCTTATCGTATGTGGAATATCGTTGCCTCGCTTCATTAAGCTTCTCATTAAAATAGGCAATAGGGTGGCCCTCTTGTCCTAGGACACCACCTATCCCAATACCAGATGCATCACAATTTACTTCGAAGACCTTAGAGAAATCGGGGAGGCGCAGGACTGGAGCTTCAGTCATAAGCTTTTTAATCTCATTAAAGGCCTTCGTAGCACTCTTAGTCCATTGAAACTCCTTCCTTTTCATGCAATCAGTGATAGGAGACATAATGGAGCTAAACCGGTAAATGAATCTTCTGTAGAAAGTGGCTAAACCATGAAAGCTTCGTACCTCATGAATGTTAGTTGGCTCAGGCCACTCTACAATCGCTCTCACTTTCTCAGGGTCAGCAGATACTCCCTGAGCTGACACAACAAATCCCAGGAAGATGACTTGATCACTTATGAAGGTGTACTTCTTGAGGTTGACATAGAGTTTCTCTTGTAAGAGTACATGAAAAACCTTCTGTAAGTGATCCAAGTGGGAAGACAGGGTCTTACTATAGATGAGGATGTCATCAAAGTAAACCACAAGGAACTTGCCAATGAATGGTTGAAGCACTTGATTCATTATCCTCATGAAGGTGCTAGGTGCATTTGACAAGCCAAAAGGCATGACTAACCACTCAAAGAGGCCATTCTTTGTCTTGAAGGTTGTCTTCCACTTATCTCGAGGCCTAACCCTAATCTGGTGGTACCCGCTCTTGAGATCAATCTTCGAAAAGATCGAAGAGTTGGCCATCATATCCAATATATTATCAAGCCTAGGGATAGGGAACCTATACTTGATGGTGATCTTATTGATGACCCTACTATCAACACACATATGCCAGGTGCCATCTTTCTTTAGCGTGAGCAAGGCAGATACAACACACGGGCTAAGGCTTTCCCTAATGAATCCTTTCTGCAACAGTTCATCCACTTACCGTTTGAGTTCGGCCTATTCTTTGGGATTCATTCGGTAATGGGGTAAGTTCGGGAGAGAGGATCCTGGAACTAAGTCAATAACGTGCTGGATGTCACGCATAGGCGATAACTCATCAGGTAGTTCCTCAGGGAATAACCTCTCGAATTTCCTCAACAAAGGTTGCACTTCTTTAGGAGCCTCAGTGAATAAGCGTGACCTATCGGTATTACTCTGTACGGCAACTAGAGCATAAATCACCCCTGACTCGTGACACTCTCCTTCAAATTATTATTGATTTAAAATGTTGAGTGTTTTGGTGGGGGTTTGTTTGGATGTACTTCCCTTGTGTTCTGGAACCCTAACTTTCCTAGGGGCACTGGGGGTCGGTCTGATCTTCTTCCCTTTGAACTTAAAGACATAGGTGTTAGACTTCCCGTAATTGGTGACATCCCGGTCATATAACCAGGGTCTACCTAGAATGATGTGGGCAACATCCATCTCTAGGACATCACACCACACTCAGTCCTCATATCATGCAAAGTGTAGGGGAACTAAACACCTCAGATTAACGGGAATGGTGGACTGATCAACCCAGGCAACCTTGTAAGGCTTGGGGTGGGGTTCAGGTTTGAGGCCCATTCGAGCAACAACGCTCTTAGCGACCACATTCATGCAACTCCCATTGTCTATGGCGACGCGACAGTTTTTGCCCTGATGACTTGTGTAAGTGATGAAAATATTAGTTCATCGCCAATCATCGCTACTCTTAGGTTGTGAGACCATGCAACGCACAATGCCGAGCTTGAGGTCACCGGCCTCCTTGGTGTCCTCATCAGATATGGTCTCATCTGGTCTATGGTCCTCATACTCATGGTCCTGAAAACCCTCTTGGTCACTTTCTTCAGGGGTCTGCTCTCCCACATAAAGATTCCTATTGGGACACTCTCTGGAGAAGTGACCAAACCCACGACACTTGAAGCACTGTTGTTGCCCACTACTCTTAGTTATTTCTCCCAAAATTCCTTTACTCTTGTTGTCAAATTGACGTTGTGGTGCAGCAGGGGGTTTTGGGAGTCTAGTTGAGCCTTGGGGTGGTTTTCTAAATTGGGACTCCCCAGCTTGGAAGCTCTTCCTCTGAGAATAAGTTCTCATGGAGAATTCCACCTCAAGGGCTATCTTGAAGGCCTGTGGAACGTCTCGCACCAGGTGGGGTGCCATACGAGACTGAATTTCGGAGTTGAGCCCGGTAAGGAATATGGATAGTGTCTGCTCAACATCCTCCTGAATACGGCTTCTAATTTTCAATTCATTGAACTTGCGCATGTATTCGGTCTTAGTCAACTTCCCTTGCTTCAGGGTATTCATCTCATTCAACAACTGGAGCCTATAAGTGATAGGAAAAAATTCCCTCTTGAGCCGCTCTTGCATCTCTACCCAGGTGGTGATTGGCTCAAGTCCTAGGTGGTCCTCCTGGTACTCTAGGTCTGTCCAGAAGTCCTGGGCAGCTCCAATAAACTTGAACTTAGCAAATCGGTAGCGGACTTCCTCTGGCATATCATAGAAATCGAAGTACCTATCCATCTGCTTGATCCAATCCAGAAGGATCCTAGTATCAATCTGACCATCGTAGGTAGGGACATCTACCTTAATCATCCGTCTGACATCAAAGCCCCTATCATGGTGCTCATAGCCCTCATTATCTCCATATTGGGTTTGGCGTCTTGGCGGTGGGCCTCGACCCCTACCCTGATTCCTACCACGCCTTAGGCCTTGGAAGTTATCCCCTATTTGGTCATAACCATCAGTCTAGTTATTTTCGTTTACTTCCTCAGGGTTAGGGCCTCTGCCCCTAGGTTCAGTGCTAGTTGTGTTACGGCCTTGCCGTCCATTAGGATTTTGGACACTTGTCTCGAGGGCAGCCAACTTCTCGGTAAGGGCTTGGAGATGGACAGCTTGTGTCTCTTGTATGGCTTGAATGGCTTTCATGAATTCAGCCAGTTGCTCAGAATGGGTGGAGGTGCTAAGGGGTTAGACATATCCTGGTATGCTCTACCACTACGAGTGGACATAAGGAGATGGGCAGCCAAAGGTACGGTTGCCACCAAAGACTCAAGGTCTACTCAGAGTCTCCAATTGAGACAGGTAGTTCGCCCTCTCAATCTTGAGGTCAAAAATCTCCCTCTCAAGTATATGCTTTTGGAGGGAATAACGTCCAATGCTATTCGGTCCCGCTAACTTAAGAAAGAAAAGGGTGTCCTCTAATCTATGGTATCGCTCTCTTAGCTCAGACTCGACCACGGACAGATGGTGACGGAGACTAGACCTCAAAAGGTAAGACATGTAAACAAGGGACAGCAGTACCTAATTACCCTAAACCTAGACAAAACCATGCTCTGATACCAAGATGATGTAGGGGGTTCCTAGATGACTAGGTCTCCTACAAGATTAACTAACTAGGTAGAGTTAACTCAAGAGACTTGGGTAGAGAGGACAAAAGAAACTCAGCAAACAAGATTAAGCATACAAAATAGAATGAGACTAATAAATAAAGTAGCAAAAAGCAATAATAATCTAGGCGAAAAAACACATAAACTCTTACTTAAGCTTCAAGTGGGGACATGGGGAAGGGAACAAACGTCATACGAATGTTAGGTTCAGCACAAATCAATCCAAACACCAAATAAGATATGCAAACAATCAATGTCCTCTAACAGCCAACTAAAATAGAAAAATCAGCAAAGGTTTTGGAAACATAACAGTGACGAAACGTCTTAAAACAATGGGTAAAAAAAATAGACATAAGCAAAAGGGCATAGGCTGGTTTCAATGTTAATGGGCTGCAACATGTAACAGGGATGTATGGAGGTGGGAGGGGTTGAGTTTAATTAGTTACCTTGTTACTCTCCTGGTCTGAGGAGTAAAGAAGAAGTCAAAATCCTTCAAAATAAAGAGTTGCAATCCAACCTACTTGATGAAGAACAGCAGTTCCGATTGTTGGGGAAGTTCCAGCAACAACCCAGTTGGGGTTTTCTCGATGGAGATAATCTCTGATGATGGTGAACAATTTCTGCAATAGGGCAGCAGCAACAGGAAAGACAGAAAACAGAAAAGAGAAGGATGAAGGGTGAGAAAGGGAGAAAGGAGAATGAGAGACAGAGCCCTGAGAGAGAGAGAGGAGGTGTGAAACAGAGAGAGACCGAGAGTGAAAGATGAGAAAAGGGAGAGGGGAGAGAGAGAAATCGTGGGGTGGGGGGGTTAGGGGGCTGTTTTGCCTTCAATATTCTTCATTCATTAATTTTCATTGTGGCCAATGGCCTTACATAAATAATAGGATAATTACTAAAAAGAAAAGGCTAATCTAGGAACATAATCTCAGAAATAAAAAGTTTTCTAAAAAAAGCAAATAGGAATGTTATTTAGTTTCCTACTTAACTCAAGGACCTAAATAAACAAAATCCTAGGAAATAAAACTACTAACATATCAGATTTGGTGGGGGCCACACAATCTTGGCAAAGAAAGGAAGGAGAGGACTCGATCCAACGCTGGGAAGGCTGGACCGAGCCTTCCTTTTCTTTCTTTTTTTCTTCCTCCTAATCCTCCAACCACAAATAAGGTTGGGTCTTCTTCTTCCTTCGGCTGTACGTCTTGATGTCCCCATCAATTAAGATTTTGTCTCCATTTTCGTTTTCGTAACAGGGTTGGGGGCGAGGGGGGTGGAAACGACATCAGAGCTTCGAAGTTCTTAAAATGGCGGATGACCATTCAGGTTTGCAGTCCCACTCCACCCCCACCCCATTCTCTGCAAATGTTCTATCAAACCTGAGAAAGATGCAATCAAACAATTTCAATTTCTTGACCAAAAAACTATTTGTTGACTTATTTTAAGAATCAATCTGAAATCAATCCTAATAGAGCCTAATATAATTATGGTTTTAAAAGATGAAGGCAAAAGAAACTCTTGGATTCTCTAGATTTTATGAAGAACACAAACTTCTCGTGTGAGTTTGGTTTTTTTTTTTTTTTTTTAAGAGAGAGATCCTGTAGCCATTTGATCAAATCATGCATTTTTTTTTTTCTCAAAATCTGAGAGAGAATAGAATTTTTGATTGGTACAAGCTTTGATTATGCCCAATAGAATACTTTAGTTTGATTGATTTGGAGTTGCTTGACATGTGTGCTTTGATTACAATTTATGGAAACATCAAAGAAGGTTAAAATTTGTACTTGGACATTTTTAGATTGATGAGACCCTTGTATATGCCCCATTAGAACAGCAGAGATTATCGACTATGTTCTTAGTCCAACTGTCATCATCTAATCTGGCCTTTTGTAATTCTGACAGAACTTTTTCTTATGTTTTCAGGTTCGTCAAATAACGATAACAATAAGGTAGGCCACTCTGCAAATTACAGCATTTGCATTTAAATTCATTTCTGAATGATATTCTTTCTTCTACAGGACCATAGTGAATGGGTTGTGCTATCTGGCTACATTTATTTTCGGCATCAATTCTATTGGTTTACTCCTCTACTCTGGGCAGCTGGCAATCAACTCCTTCATGGAAGACACAAGTGAAGCAACTGCAGGTAAAAATGGGCAGAAAAGCAAAGAAAGTCCGTCAGCTGAGCTGCCTGTAGAAAATGACAAATCCAGCAGCGCTGAAGGGGAACAAGCTTCTGATGAGACGTAAAAGTCCTAAAGAATGATGGGAAACACTGCAATCACATTTCATTTACTGAGATTCTTGGGGAACATGGAAAGCAACAGCAGCGATAGGTGCCTAAGTTCTGATTTGATTGAATAATGGAAGACATGAGCACTTGTATCACAGAGTGTATCTATTTCCTTGATCAAAATTCCGCGCCATTTTCTGATTTGATTGAATAGCTTTCATTTGCCATGGAGTATGGCTTGAGTTGTCGCCAACAATCTGGAGTATCAAATTAAATTACGTCTTTTTTCAGAGTATTTCTGTGTGTAACCAAGCTGGTTAAAACAGATTTTTGTAACCTCTTTTCTTTACCCTTGGCCACATCACTTACACTGTTGTGGATGAGGTCATTTTTGTATTTCTTTGTCCTCTCTGCTTATTTGTTTCAGAATTGGAATGTAGAGCTTTCATGGAGGAATGGATCTAAGTCGGAAACATTCAATACAGTCGGCATTTGGTACTCACTTGAGAGCTTCAATAGTTCACTAAAAGCCTGTGGTGTAATGAACCGTATGTTCTTCTAACAGAGAGAATAAAAAGAAAGGGTTCACTATGGGAACTGACGGTGACAAAGGTTACTGGGCTGATGCGGCTGGTTAGAGATGCAGAGCAGAGGGAGAAGGTATGACCATTTGTGTTGTAGACGAAGGGAGCTATGCGTTTGTGTGACTTTAAATCCTGCTTACAGGGGCCTAGTTAGAGATGCATAGCAGAAGCCTCAGTCCTCTAGTCACCTCTCAGAAGTTTCAATTTACATATCATTTTCAAGACTTCAATGCTTCCATTTTTCCCCCAGTTGTTACCGTACTCATCTCATAATTGTTGCATTTCAGGGTTGAAATTCTCATATACCATATGATTTCACGCTCCAAGTTTCAAATCTGAATTCCATTTCTATTTGCTTGCCAACGATTTTTACTTATTTCTTCAGATCATTTAGATTTTTCAGTTGAAAATTCACTCCATATTTTCTTCGTAGTATGGTTCTATTATATTTGTCGATTAGAACAAGAGGGATTTTTTTTAGCTCCCTTTTTTTCCTGCACATTATCTTCCACTGCACACTACAATCTCTCTCTGTGATTGTATCGTCAGGTGAGAAAGTCCTCGGAAAATGATGGCTTTCACTCGGAAAATAATGGAAAGAAGAGTAAATACTGGTGCGCAACTCTACTCATCTCCGGGTGGGAAATGCATTGGACACAAGTCTTATCTAATTGTGTGCATTCTAATGCTGTGAGGAGTCGAGCGTAGGAGCCATGAGGTTCCTCCGTCTATTTCCGCCAGAGGGAGTTGTTGCAAAAGTTCAGCAACGAAAGCAGGGGTAGTGTCACCATTACCATTGGTCATACAACATTGACTTTGTTGGTGTACGATATCTTGTATTCCGTCATAGTTTAACCCAGAGAGTACTAGTGCAGTGCCTCGACAGGCAGGACGATGGTCCCGCTAGCCGGTTAGTGGACTATGGGGGCTGCAAAGGGGGCAGTAGGCCCCCTTACATAGCAGGCGCCCCCTGCTCGAATTTTTTATTTGAGGGTAATTGTGTACTTTCTAGATTAGGGTTTTTTGTTATATATTCGTAGCGAGGGTTTCTTTCTCTGTAATGCAAGCAATACTGAGAGGTGTGAGGGACGAGTGTCGTAACCCTATTCTCCATTGCTAATGAAGCAGGATCTCATCTCACCAGGGACGTATGCAATCTTGTTGAACCTCGTAAATCTGTGTGCATTGTTTGTTCTTGTTTTTCCATTATCTTCTGCATTGTTTTAGGGTTGTGTTTCTACAAATTGGTATCAGAGCTCTAGGTTTCTGTTTTCTAGGGTTTACTATCACGATGGCAGGGAAGAGATTGAATGTCAAGTATGATATCGAGAGCTATAATGGGAAGAACAATTTCACCCTCTGGTATTAAAGGATGAAGGATCTTCTGATACAATAAGATTTGGCGAAAATGTTACTGGGGAAGTCGAAGAAACCTATAAAAATTACTGACAAAGATTGAGAAGAGATGGAGGAAAAAGCGGTAAGTGTTATTCGATTAAATCTTTCTGATGATGCCCTATAATATGTTGTGGGTATCGAATCTGCACCGCTGTATAGGCGAAACTTAAAAGCATCTACATAATGAAGTCCTTAATGAACAAATTATTCGTAAAGAAGTAATCGTATTCTCTATAGATGGAGGAAGGTACGAATCTATTAAAGCATCTTAACATGTTCAATCAGATCGTAAGTAAACTTGCAAACCTGGAGGTCAAGATCAATGATGAAGACAAGGAGTTACTGTTACTATCGTCGCTCCCAGAATCATATAATCACCTAGTAACGACTCTCTTATACTGGAAGGAGACCATTGAGATGGATGAAGTCACGGCTGTCTTCATGTCCAATGATACAAAGAAGAAGGCTAATAGTACAAAATATCAAGGAGAAGATCTTTTCGGAGGTGATAAGGAGTAGAAAAGAGGGAGATCAAATCAGAAGGGATTTGAGAAGAGTCAATCGAAATCAAAAGGGATAAAGACAAAGATCTCTTGTTACTATTGCAAGAAGGAAGGTCATCTGAAGAAAGAGTGTTTGAAGAGGAAGGCAGACTTAAAGAAGAAAGGTGTAGATAAGGCATATGAGGAAGCTAGCGTAGCTGACAGTTCAGATGGAGATGATAGAGATGTACTCTCTATATCATCAGGTAAGAATCAACCTTCTGATTCTTGGATTTTAGATTCTGAATATTCATATCATATGTGTCCACATAAGGATTGGTTTAATACATATCAACCATATAATGGTGGGTCTGTCCTAATGGGGAATGATGTTGTATGCAAGACCATTGGGATAGTCACTATCAAAATCAAGATGTTTGATGAGATAGTAAGAACTTTAGTAGATGTGAGACATGTAACAGAATTAAGGAAAAACTTAATATCTTTGGGGGCACTTGATTCAAATGGCTGCAAGTACATAACAGAAGGTGGAGTTCTCAAAGTTATTAAGGGTATTATGAATGTCATGAAGGAACAGCTAACAGGAAACTTATACAGATTCATAGGGAGCATAGTTACAGGTGGAGCATCTGTGACTGCAGATGCAGTATTTGATACAGATGATACCTATCTGTGGCATATGTGGTTAGGGCATATGGGAGAAAGAGGAATGATGGAGCTTCATAAAAGAAAACTATTGAATGGACTGAAAACTTACAAACTGAACTTCTGCAAGTATTGTGTGTTCGGAAAACAGTGCACGGTTAGTTTCAAAACTGCAAAACATAAGAGTAAAGGGGTGCTTGATTATGTACACATCGATGTATGGGGTCCTTCAACAATAAAATCTAATGGTGAGGCAGAATACTTCGTGACCTTTGTTGATGATTACTCAAGGAAAGTCTAGATCTACTTCATGAAGCATAAAAGTGAGGTGTTCACTAAATTTAAGGAATGGAAGGCTAAGGTAGAAAGGAAGATAAGAAAGAAAATTAAGTACTTGAGAACTAATAATGGAGGGGAGTACGCATACAAGCCGTTTCTAGAATTATGCAAAGCTGAAGGGATTACACGTCACTTAACGGTTTCAAAGACACCATAGTAAAATGGTATAGTTGAAAGGATGAATAAAACACTTCTAGAAAGAGCTCGGAGTGTGAGGCTGAATGCATGGTTGATCAAGAGATTTTGGGCAGGAGCAGTGAACATGGAATGTTTCCTCATCAACAAGTCTCCATTAAAGGCGATTGATTATAAAATTCCCAAAGAGGTATGGACAGAAAACCAGTAGATTTTTTTATTCTAAAAATATTTGGTTGTCTGGCCTATGCGCATGTTGAGAGTGAGCAGCATTCCAAGTTAGACTCAAAGTCTAAGCAGTGTATCTTTCTTGGTTTTAAGAAATGTGTAAAGGGATTCAAGTTGTGGGATCCAAGTTCACAGAAAGTTGTGGTTAGTAGAGACGTGTTTGATGAGTCTCATATGGTGAAATCAAATTACAATTCACAAGTAGTTGTTGAAAATAAAGAAGGTTCTATTGTGCAAGTAGAGTTAGGTGAGTCAGAAACAACAAGAGAGAATGAGTCATTAAGTGACTTATTAGGACAATAGAAAGCAGTAGAAGTTTCCTATACTGTGGCAAAGGGTAAAAGGAAGCGTACTCACAAAGAACCTGTAAGATACGGGTTTGAGGATATGGTTGCTTATGCCCTCACTGTAGGTACAGGTGATCCATCTTCCTACTATGATGTTTTGAGTGATGCATAGCATGATAAATGGATGGCAGTTATGATGGAGGAAATGGAGTCTCTATAGAAGAACAAGACTTGGGAGATTATGGAAAAACCTATGGAAAGAAAAATCATTAGGTGTAAATGGGTCTTTCGTAAGAAAGAGGCAGCATCTAAGAATGAGCGTGAAAGGTATAAAGTCAGACTTGTAGCCAAGGGCTATGCACAGAAGGAGAGGATAGACTACAATGAAATATTCTCTCCAATGGTGAAACACACTTCGATCAGGGTACTATTTGCTTTGGTGACCATGTATGATTTAGAACTTGAACAACTTGATGTGAAGATTTTATTTCTTCATGGTGACTTAGAGGGACAAATTTACATAGAGCAGCCTGAAGGTTTCCAGGTGCAGGGAAAGGAAGATCATGTTTGTCTGCTTAAGAGGTCGCTTTATGGTCTTAAGCAATCTCCTAAGCAGTAGTACAAGCGTCTTGATTTCCACATGATGAAGATTGGCTACACAAGAAGTGAGTATGATAGTTGTGTTTATTATAAAGTGTCAAGTGATAATTCCATTATTTTGTTGATGCTTTATATTGATGACATGCTCATTGCTGCAAAGAACAAACATGATATAGTCTCTTTGAAGTCTTTGTTGAGTGCTGAATTTGAGATGAATGATCTTGGTGTTGCTAAGAAGATCCTTGGCATGGAAATCCTTAGAGATAGAAATGCAGGTAAACTTTGGGTAACTCAGAAGAGGTATATTGAAAATGTGTTAGAGCGTTTCAATATGGAAAAGACCAAGCCGGTTAGCACTCTGCTAGCCAGTCACTTCAAGTTATCTGAAGGGAATGCCCTACAACACATGAGGAGGTGGAGCATGTCTCAGGTCTCCTATGCTAGCGCAGTTGGGAGTCTCATGCAGTCAGTGTTGTTAGCAAATACATGAGTAATCCAGGGAAGGAGCATTGGAATGCAATTAAGTGGATCTTCAGATATTTGAGCAAGACTAAAGATATAAGTGTTATGTTCAGTGGTAAGGGAAGTTCCACAAAATTGACAGGTTATGTTGATTCTAACTATGCCAGTGATTTAGACAAGAGGAGGTCTACTACAGGGTATATATTTACATTGGTTGGTGGACCTATATCATGGAGGGTGATGGTTCAGTCTATAGTTGCATTGTCCACTACAGAGGTAGAGTATATGGCTGCAGTTGAGGCTGTCAAAGAAGGAGTCTGGTTGGTTGGATTGGTTCGTGAGTTGGGGTTGGAGCAAGGAGGTACAATGTTACATTGTGACAGTCAAAGTGCCATACATCTTGCAAAGAATCAGGTGTTTCATACAAGGACAAAGCATATTAATGTGAGATTTCACAAGATCAGGGAGCTTGTGTTAGAAGTCAGTATTCACTTGAGAAAAATTCATACAGATCTCAATCCTACAGATACGTTTACTAAGCCAATTATTGCAGAGAAGTTCGAGTCTTGTTTGGACTTGATTAATATTACTCATTGTTGAAGATGAGGGATGCACCAAATAAGTGCGGGTTTGTACCTCTGATGAAGTACGGGGATGAAGACGTCTACAAGTTATCTTTACAGGAGGTTTGACAGAATTCAAGCCAAGGTGGAGATTGTTGGTGTACGATGTCTTGTATT
>NC_056570.1:25717627-25728683 GCF_013358625.1 Macadamia integrifolia | reverse complement strand
CCCCCCCCCCCCCCACCCACATCCCTTTCACAATCCCTTCCCCCACCTTTCTAAACAACCCTCACCCCTTCCATCTGTTTTTCCTCCCTCATTTCCGCACTATCTTGGTTTTTTTGAAGTCTTCCGAACATTTTGAGGTGGGGTTGTCTGGAGTTTGCTTTTCTACCCATGGATACAGTGCCAACCCTCCCACCTTTCCTTCTTTCAATAGCCACGATAACTTTTCTGAGCTTCTGAATCTCAAATCATCAAAGATGTAGCTTAATATTGATTCTCTCAATTCATGTATCATCTCCTCCTTATTCTATGATTCCAGCACAGAAATTCAACGACAATTCCTAATTATGAGAGGTTCTTCCTCCATTCCTCCTCTAGCCCCCTTACCATGTGGATATGGTCTCATATTAGCAAGCGGTGTTGGCCTTCTCTTAGGAGCGTTAGTTCTTTTGAAAATGTGTGGAAGTGGATCCTTGTCCACATCGACTCCCTCGGGAAGCTATTGGGCCGTGCCTCTCCATTGAGCAGAATCATTATAGTGTGTCCTCTTGGGAATTACATATAAATCTCTGGCCAATGTCTCGATCATTTCTTTGATTGCACTGTATTTTTTTTCCTTGTGTTCAGGCTTTAGCTTTGTATTTTATTTTTCTCCTCCCCCTCTCCCTCTCCAATCTTTTCCTCTCCCTACTGGGGCTGGATGTTCTTTGCACTTCTTGTTAAAATAATGTCATTTTTATTTTAAATGACCGACCCTATCTGTTGGACGATCACCTTATGTTCCCAACATCAACCCACACCTTCTTGTGCCACTCATGGCCTATGACTGTAGTGTTAGAAGTTTAAGGATTCCATAGAAAAGGGAGATTAGGTAACCTCACTAAGATGCAAGGAGAGCATTATACCTTATATTTTAAGTCAAAAGAAACTTCACTTTATATTTTTTCGTTTTGTTTCAGGATGATGCTTGAGACAGGCAGCCCAATGTGGTTTGCAAGTTTCAAGTATTGCATTCCAGTACATGGAACTTGAATTCATAGACAAAATAGGCAGGTGTTGCTGGATAATATTAATTGTTAATCTATGGGTTCAACCATATCAGTTGCAAACAAAGCCAAAATAAACAGATAACTTTCCTTTATGTGGGACGGCGTGGAGTGGTTAGGTTTCAGAATGTGCACAATATTGAACTTGTCCCACAAGAGTATTTCAAAACCCTGAATCAAGCAACAAAAAAGGGCTCGCCAGGAAAACAAATTTTACTGTAAAATTTGTAAAATCAGATTTTCGTGGTTTGTTTTTCAGGTAGAAAATTTTTCATTTGAGTAAAAATTTACAAGAGGGTTACCCTTTTCCGGAAAATCGAATGGAAAATTTTCCCCTCAAATTTGTTGGTAAATGACTCTTTAGAAAATCCATCGGGAGTTGAGGGTCAGGACTTGAGAAAGTGCTTCCTTTCATCTCCTCCTTCCCTCTTCCCCGCCGATCTCGATTTCCTTCTTACCCTTCTCTCCATTTCTCTATTTTGTTTCCTCCCATTTTCATTGGCGAACAGATCTACTTCCAATGGCTGCGTGGGTAGTTTTGTCGGCGAGGCCAACAAAACAATCAGAGAGGAGGGTGATTGGAGTGGTTGACCCTTACCAAGTTCCACTTGATCTAGCGTTTGATATATGATGTGACCCTTTCACATTGTATTTTCCCTCTTACAAACAAACACTGGAAAATTTTATGGTAATATGTAACATCCTATTTTCCCTCTTGCAAACAAATACTTTGTCTATGTAAAATTTTATGCCAAAACAAGTAGAGCCAAAAATGGAATATCAGTAGTTACCTTTAGGCTCGCAATCACAATATGTCCATGCCATTTTAGTCCTTTCATAATTGACTCTTCCCACAGCAGTAGCAAACCATTCTCATCAATGTTGGCCATCACCAATCTCTATAGTTTTCATAAAACGTTAGACCTTTACCTCACGCACAAGGGAGAGATGACAGGTCAATAAAGAGATGGAGAAGGAGAGAAAATCGACTGAGTGAGCCCTGGATTGATTCCCTTGCCTTTTTCCTAAACTCCCAATAACTTCCTTTTAGGAGATACTAGTGATATGACTTTCATATTGGATTTCAATCACCAATCAACCCCAAAATCATACTGTGATTAAATCTCATGGTTTAGCTTATCATGCTCATTAATTTAGAGAGCATCCAAAGAAATTTTTTAAAAGTGGGGGTGGGGGAGGGGGTAGAGGGATTCAGTTCTTACCAACATCACTCTCAACCCAAGCCATCTTCTTGTGATTCTCATAACCAATAACTGTGGTGTGAGGAGCTATTAGTACTCATGTGGGTATGCTTAGTAAGGAGGCTTGAGCCAACCAGCAAGAGACAGGCTTAGCTTGCAAGAAATGGAATGGGTTCCTTGTTTTCCAAATTTGTGGGAGTAATTGAGCAGATAGATAGTAGAGTAATTATATAGTGTTTAATGGTTAATATATAATCACCTTTTAGGACTTCGAAGGCATTTTGTATAAGGTAAGTGCCATACATGAGATGTTACTGGCACAGTAGTCCAAATGGAAATATGGAATAGCAGTATTTTCTTGGTCTCCAGGTTACGGAAGCACGATTAAGACAACCTAATCTAACTTAGAAGATTTAATAAATAGCCATGAGTCGTATGATGGTGACACTATAGGAGGAAAAAAAAAATATTGCGTTAGTTATGGGCAACTAATATCAAATTATTTCTTGCTCACCAGGTTACGGCAATATGATTAAGACAACCTCTAACTTGGAAGATTCAATAGGCATAGCCCATCTGAAGGTGGCACCATGAAAAGAAAAGGGTTTTTTTTTATTATTATTATGCAATTTATCGATAATTAAGGCTCCATCCGGTTGAAGGGAAATTAAAGAGAATGAAAGAGAAACATTTAATTTAAAAATAAAATTATTATTATTATTATTATCATTTTTTAATAAAATTTTGTAACATTACCCTATGTGACTATATAGTTTACTCCAAATCATTTTATATTTGGTTATTAAATTTCATTTAACTCATGCATCTAAAAATCTGAAAAAATTTCGCTGCTGCATGGATTACAGCGACTTGGCTGCAACCCCATGGTAGCACTCAAGGGAATGAAATCCCAGGGGCAAGTTTGAAAATATCTATCTTGGATGAATTTTTTCACTCTTACCCTTAAGATTCCATTCCCCTAGCTGGTACTAGGGGTTGCAACTACTTGGCTGCAACTCAGGCAGCAACCAAGTTTCGTTCGAAAGACCTTTGCCACAAAATGTAAAATAAAAGTTACATATTAAATGTGTCATTACTATATATGGTACAAATTTTAAATAGTGTATACAATCACATGGGATCATATGCAGGAATGATTACAAAATTTTCCTTTTTGAGTTTGAAAATTTCACTTTCATTCCCTTTAAATTTTCCTTTCAACAAACATAGCATAAGGGTTTGCTTTTTTGTTCATGATACATCAACCTTCCGTTCGGTGAAAGGATGGAAATGATATTACAGAGATTAGTGATGTTAGTCTATTAGATGGTTAAAGTAACAGTTCTATCGATTGGGCTCATCTATAGTGTGCATGTGATGAGGTAACACAGATCCATATCGGTTGAGAGTCCTTAGACACGCAACCCAAGGCATAGATACGAAGGCCAAGGTACTCCCAACATTGAATATGCGCTACAAGATTCCAATCCTAATTGTGCACAACCATTTGCCAACAATTTTTATTTTATTTTATTTATTTTGATAATGTCTTTTGCAAATAATATGGGTGTAGGAAAACTTTCTCCCATTTTTAGTGGAATAAATTCAATTAAATAAAATCGATTGAACACTTGTTTGGGCAAGATCATCCAGCTTAGTCTAGAGGTTTTGACATGGAGAGCACGTTATTGAACAATCGCTCAATGGTGACACCGGTATTTTCATGAGAAACCTGTTTCAATATCGAAATTTTTTTATTTTATTTTACTTTATAGATAAATATGATTAATTAAAAGAAAAGAAAAGGATAAAATACAATTAGAAGCAATCCCAGAGAACCCCCTTTAGACATGCCTAAAAGAGGGGAAAGGACTCCAAGAACAGGACAGACCCTGCAATCAAGTAATAACAACTAGAACATAAATAACATAGAAAATTACATCCAAAAGTAAGTAATTCGATCAGCATCTCTTTTTATAAGGTCTTGAAGATCATCTGGGATATCGGGAGGGTATCATCTTCTTTTCAATATCGAAATGTTGACTAGCCGAACATGCCTTTTATCTGATCCGATTTGGGATTGAGTTTGGTACTATTCAATCCGAATTGTTTGTTTTAAATATTTTCAAAAATCATAACTCTCAATTTGTAAATCCAAAAAAAAAAAAAAAACAACAACAACAACAATATAAGGCCATAATAGAATTCTTTTCAAAGAGAATGTTCAAATAAACTCATTTTTAAACTAATTCTGAATACAAAAAAATTATCTGTGAACCTCATATTTTTTTTATTTAAAATTTGGATTGATTCTAAGATCATTTATTCAATTTTGACTTGATTAATCCTACAGGGATGTTTTGATCATTTTTGAAATATGATTTCAAACATAACTAAGATCATCTCACCTTTTAATCCATAATTTTCTTGTCTTTTAAGCCATAAGTTAGACTTATCCCAGTAGTAGTAGAGCCCGCACTAGTTCTCAACCATCTAAACTCCAAATAGGAAGACTAGTCAGTCATTCTTGCATTACTATATATATGGAGAAAGGAACCCTAACTGATTGCGTGTCTCTATGTCCAAATGCCTCCATGCGCCCTCTATTGATCTCCACATTATTGCAATGGCTATGCAAACGGATAGGGTTCTCTTGCCTACATATATTATATGAGAAAAAGAGTGCAGGAGGTTCTTCAGGCTATGTGGAGATAGCACCATTTTCTGCACCCTATTGTGTCTAAACGTTCCCTGGGCCAACAATGTACCATTCTTTATCCCATATTAAATATTTATATACAGTGCGTCACATTGATTTATCAGAAGGTTTATAATGGAAGGGCCAGCTGACAGCGAGCATGTACATGGCTGAACTATCAACCATGCATTTGAAACGTTTATTTATGAACTATTACAGTTTGTAATAGGGAATTGCTTAGCAAAAAAGTAAGTTTATAATAGGAAATTTACACCTTGTATCAGCGTAGACTTATTTCTAAACCCACTTAAAAAAAAATTACTTATATTTTCTTCTTGTATATTAACATAAACCTTAAAATATTGTAATCCCTAAAATTTAAAACTACAAAAAGGAAATATATTGTCACATATGAGTAAACACTCTGCAGGAAAATCCTATGTATGGATGTTTAATTTTTCCTACTACCATAGCTTATGATAATATAAACGTAAGAAAGTCTCTGAATATTCTAATAGTCTTCTAACCATTGGTTTCTATTTATAATTATAAATTAAAGGAAAGAGTTTTCTGAACATGAAACATTGTCTACTTCTACACGTGAGTGTTTTTATAATTTTTCGAAGATGCTATATTTTTTATTTACACTCATGTGAGTGGGCCTAGAGAAGGCCTCATGTTCAAAGACGTTTTTTCTATATAAATTAATCGCTTTAATATTAACAAAACCTCTATAATTGTAATTCTTCCCATTGACTTATTTTATATATAATAATTGAAAACATTTAATTTGCCTCTCTCTTTTAAATTTATTTTTGAGATAGGTTTTTAGTCTATTAGGTTTAGAAAGTATCTCTGGACCTACTTAAATATCTACCATGTGGAAGATTACATAGAGCGCAAGACATCAGAGTCTCTTTCTCAAATATTATGTTTCATAAGAAACAAGGTAGACTGAGTGAAATCAAATAAAAATTTTAAAATCTAATGAAAAAAAATTGAAATATGCAGGTTAAAGATCCAAGGAATCCACCATAAATATAGAAAAATATAATATGAATCTAAGTCTAAAATTTGAAATGTGACCAATCTAGACTATTTCTAGATATACGTCAGTGAAAATTGCTCAAATAATCTTTTCATATGGAACAACTTAGTATGAGACAGAAAAATGGTAGAAGTTTCCATTTTACTCTTAACTGATTATTTATCAAAATTAACATACACATATATAAAGGCACAAATTACAAATAGTGTTAATTTGTTAGGGGTTTCCACTCGGATTGCCCGTCTGTAGTTGTCCCAGGGATATAAATAATATTCTAAATGCCAACACGGATCGATGGACCACACTCTTAAATGATTGAAGATTCGTTTTTTGTAACAACAACTACCTAGCGTAGTTGGTGAGTTGTGTTGTGGTGTTCAAAATCCCTTACTTATTAGGAGATCTCAAGTTCGAACCTTAGCTGTAATTTTTTGAAAGATTTTCTCTCTCCTACTCATCATTATAGGGTTGCTGGGCCTAGTGTTCCAGAAACCCCCTTCTGGAACCCTAGGCCCACCAACCCTATAAGAGGAAACCGAAAAGGGACCCAGGGGAGGAAACCGAAAAGGGACCCAGGGGAGGTACGCCGACACCCACCATCACTCCTGTAAATACACTGCCAGTCACTAACTTAGGCATCAGAGGCTCAAGGAATTCTCCTCCTTATCACCACCAGCCTTGTCACCTTTCTTGCTTAGTCTTCACATCTATCGGCAACGCTATGGGTGGAGCAAGCTTTAATCTCACCGGCATTGCTTCCTTCTTCGTGGCCGGCATCAGCTATAACAACCTCATCTCCATGGCTTAGTGTTTTCACTTTCACGCTGATGTAAATCCCACATGCTTTCTCTCTCAAAAAACTCTATTCCCACTCCCACGAAAATTCCTTCTCTCCACTCCTTCCACTCCCTCATTTCTCTTTTCTGTGGATTATGGGACTTAGTCGCCTCAAACTGAGAGATTCAGACCAAAACCACCTTCATATACCTTTGGACATTGAAGGATGTCATTGGCAACCCCTATTCCGGCAAATTTTGGTGTGACAAAGCCTCAGCCGATCCGCCATCTCTCATCAATCTTCAGGGAAAATGTTGTCGCTAGCATCACTGTCAAGTAATCCGTTCAGATTCTGGTTTCTCTTATTCCATTCTCTCTATATACAATGGTGCTTTGTGTTGGATACCCCTTTTATTGCTACAAAGCCAGCTCAAATTTTCTGTCAGTCACCTGTTCGATGAAATTCCTCACACAAGAGGTTCTTGAGGTTCATTTTCTGTTTTCGATTTGAATTTGGTTTTAGTTTTGAGAGTCTGCTGTCAAGAGTCTACGTATTTTGATATAACCGCTTACTTGAAGAAGTTGAGTTATGGGCTCACCATCGAGCATTGCGATCCAATGCTTGTGGCTCTGAAGGTCTGTGCTAGGGTCTAGCTACATGGGCGTCACTAGATTCACTACCAGCCACCTTGACAAATTAAAATCCAAGACTGCTATTGGTAGGACATCATATAATATGGGAGTCCTAATTCAAATTTGTTATAATGGTATTTTATGTAATTATTTTGAATAACTTACATGTAAAATAAATGAGAAAACAAATATCAGAAAATTTTACAGTAACATTTTACTTCATATTTTACCTCCTAAAAACAGACATTGGAAAATTTTTTAAGATGTAAATTTTTCCATGTAAAATTTTCACATGTAAAATTTTCCACGTAAAAATTTACGTCCAAACAAACGGAGCCCTAGTAAAATGACCTTTACAGTATATCTGAATTGTGGTGAAGTAATTGATTGGGAGGCCAATTTTGTCTAATTTTATACGAAAAAAGAAACCTAAAACACAGTTTGGTCCAATGATCCAAATCTATGATATGTTACATGGGCTCCAAAAAGATACATATGCCAACTTAGAATCAAATCAAGTGCATCCCATCAGTCAGTCCCAACCATTCACAAAGCTCATCCCACCTTTGGCCAACAAATGGAGACCCAATAAGAAAGGTTGTTACTCCCTATCACAGAAGCTAATTACTGTTTTTCGCCGACAGATGGAGACCTAACAACATAAGAAACATTGTCTATTGCCTGATTCTAAGATCCTCCTTTCTTCTAAACTTATGATCCCAAGGTCTGGTTTTTGTAATTATCTTCTTTTATATATTGATATACACTTGCTGATGTTTAGCAAAATTAAATGTCTATGCTATATATAAACTCACCAAATAGATTCTTATACTTGATTTTCTCCAACATCTTAGTCTATGGATTCAGAGAGTAAAGCATAAACTAATCTGTAATGAACACTTTGGGAATGATCAACGTTTATATATCCGATGTTCATAATATATGCATGTCTATCCATTGCTCATAATAAATATATGTCTTTTAGTAATGATTTAATAACACTTCACATGTATCTTATTACCTTGATGGAGATGTTATGTTAGAATACTATTTCTTGTTATTATATTATTTTTCCCTTTATGAACTGTGATGGATATCATTCCATCTACGTACATCTATTTTGTTCGATCCTCATTCCTTAATTGTTGCTGGCTGCATTTTTTTTTTTTTTTTCCTTGTCCATTGATGTTGCAACCAAACGAGGAGGGATAAGGGAGTTTTAACGTACTATATGATTACCTAAATTCCCTGTCTTTAATTATATTTATTTATGTATTATATATTGATTTGGTTCTGATTCATAAGGAGTGGATGGTTTTATAACTGTTATAAATTTCCCATTTCGTTTCGATCGATCGATCGAACTTTCTTGGCTTGTTAAAGAAAGAATAAGTTGTTTTGAGATTTGAGAAGTTGAAAAGGCAGATGGTCTGTGGTGTGGAGCTGAGGAAGTCACACTCCCTCATCTCAGCGCGTACTGCGGCCCAAAATATATCGGAATAGGGCATTGTCCTCATCAAAAGTTGACGCGTTTCAGCGTGAGGACACGCGTCCATCCCAATTTTGAAAGAGAGAGAGAGAGAGAGAGAGAGAGAGAGAGAGGATGAGAATGTGTGTAACCACCGTCCAGAAACAATTCTTGATTTTCCTTCCCTATGAGACGGAGAGGATGAGAGAGGAATAACGGCGGCAAGGGGAGAGAGAGAATTTGTGTAACCACCGTCCAGAAACAATTCTTGATTTTCCTTCCCTACATGACGGAGGGGATGAGAGAGGAAAGCCACCAAAGATTCTACTACGTACAACTTCCCCAACGTGGACAAAAACGAAGCCATAGTAGCACTAGCATCCCATCTGGGTGGGATGGACAATATCTATCTAGATTCTAGAGCGAGAACCCCAAGAGTTTGTTACCGTATCTTAAGGCCAGAAGCCCACGTGGCTCTTTGGCACGTTTCTTTATTTTTCTCGCAGACCTCCGTATCTTAGAGGTATATATATTCACTCTACAGTCTACCCTCCAAACCTTTATTTCTCTCTCTCTCTCTCTCTCTCTCTCGTTTCTGCTATCTTCTTTATAGTGCCGATTTCAGTCCGAAACCCTCTCTGCAAGGTACAATTTTTAGTTTTAGTTACCCATTTCTATAATTATCTTTTGTTACTGGTTTTCTAAAACTTTAGAAGCTTCAGATGAAGCTAATGAATGGAGATTTAAACTAATGTTTATGATTTTCTTTGGCTTTCGGAACATATTCAAACCTTTTTCTTTTCTTTCTGCTTTAGATTGATTCTGATAATGTAATCAACATTTGTTGTTTTTGATATTTTCTTGTAGATTTCAAGCAATAGCAAAAGAAGAAGAAGAAGAAGAAGAAGATGGAACCGAAATTGAACGAATTTCTTGATTCTTTGATCCAACATTTGTTATCGGAGGAGGAAGATAAGAGTGTGGGTGACAGTGATGATTTGATCCTTTTGGATGCGTCTACTGTTTGCTACGCCGAGCAGCCAATGTTGCTATCACCGGAAGAAAAAGAAAAAGAGATACTCCACTACTCACACTCACTACTCAACAATGTAGATCAGAAGGGACTGCCAGACAAAGACATAAATGATGAAATGGTTGGCCGGTTGTGTACACTTCCGGATGCCTCTGCCTCAGTCTCTGATGTTTGCAACACGGATCAGGAGCAACAACCAATGACTTTGATATCGGAATCACAAGATCAAGAGTTGATGATGAGGAGCAACAGCGAATTAGACATTAATAATGTTGTTAATGCTTACATATCTCATCATGAACCAGTACTACCACTACCACTACCACTACCACTACAAATGATGTTGCCACCAGATGAGGAAGGATTCGAATTACCAGCTGGGTTTCGATTTAGTCCTTCGAACAAACAACTGCTGCTCCATTATCTCACTAATAGATTGTGTGGTAGAAACCTCTCTTCAAATGCAGTTAGGGACTTTGATGTTTACACCAAGGAACCATGGTTACTTCCAAGTACGTATCCATTCATTCGTTAATTCATTACTACTAATTAATTTCTACAAATTAATTAAATGTTTAAAGTCTTCATTAATTGATCGATGCATGCATGCATGCTATTTAATTTACTACTGCAGGGGCAAACAAAAAAGAATGTGTGTATTTCTTTGTTCCTTGGAGAAAGACATCAAAAGATAGTTGCAGAGCGGAGCGTAGTGCTGGGAAAGGATTCTGGAGAGCTAGCACGGGAGACAAAGATGTTAGGGATAATCAAAAGAAGCTCATCGGTTATCTCAAGCAGTTGACGTATCACATTAATTACAACGACAACGACAACAATAACAATAAGCAGCAGCAGGAATCCAACAATATTAAGTCTAAAAAGACGGATTGGATTATGCATGAGTATAAGCTTACTAAGGTATTATTATTAATTAATACCTGAAATATCTTTGAATTCTTTCTTCTTTCTATATTATTAATTCTTTCATCTTTCAAATTTTAACCATATGTATATATGCTCTACTATTGTGTGCAACAGTCTCCAGAAATGACGCTTTGCAGGATCAAGTATAAGACACCATCTTCTACAAAATCACGACCTGCAAAATCAAGATGAATTGCTCAACCGTAGTTTTATTTTTTTATTCTTTTATT
>NC_056570.1:25704217-25717349 GCF_013358625.1 Macadamia integrifolia | reverse complement strand
GTTCTTTTCTTGGCTGCCAAACACAGTCTAACGCTTCTTTTGAAGAATAAAATCATAATGTAGAATGATTCTGTGGAAGATTTTCTTGATTCTGATTCATTGAAGCAATTCTATGGTTCAAACTTTTTGCAGCCCGGTCCAGCCCACGATGTTTAAAAGACTTTTTCTACCAAAAAAAAAAAAAATTTAAAAGACTTAATAGTTAGTGGGGTCTGGCCAGGATTAACACATGAGCTGATAATTAAAAGGATGGACCTGCAATCTCAATTCTGATAGGAAAAAATCATACATATGAGGTATTTGGTTTGGTCCGGTCCTTGGGAGTATTGGTATGATTTAGAATCGGATCAAATCTTGTCTCAATTCTAAAAATCAGTACTCGCTGAGAAGTAATGAATTCTTAATCTTCCTCCTCTCGCACAAATAAAATGACCTTTAAAGCATATCTGGTTTGTGGTGAAGTAATTGGTTGGCAGCCCCACCCTTCATGAAAGGCGAAAATCTCATCCCCTGATGATGCTTCCACTTAACTCACACACTGTTGTCGGGGGCCACAATGCCTTCAGGAACCTCTTCCATTTTTATATCCTCATTAGTGTTTTATATAATCTCAGTACTAGAACTGGTATTCATCAGTATGTAGATTGTCTCGGTGCTCTTTTTATTGCTTATTGTTTAATCAAGAAATCATGAAAGGAGATGGTGGAGTGAGCATATCATCCATGCATAAATGCTTTTTTTTTTTTGTTAAATAATAGATGCAATACAAGAAGGGAAGGGAGAATTCATCCCCAAGGGTAGATTACAAACCCAATAAAAGTAACCAAAGCCCAAAAAGACTGCATCCGAAGCCCCCAATGGAGTTCAAGACTCAAAAACATGTCATAAACATATCCATCACATCACAAAAGCCCACATGGGCTTACAAACTAAGCAAAGAAGCAGATCGCAAGCAAGGGCAACCAATTCAAATTCAGTTAGGGTTTGTGGAACCCTGATATACTCTCTTCTTTTCATCTTTCTAGCTGCCAAGGGAGCACCACCAGCAAGAGGGTTGTCGCTTTAGAGGGGCGCTGGCCTTGCGGAGGGCCACAACCAAGCTTGCAACTGGCCCAACAGAGGTGACAACCATGACTGAGGTGTGCCAACCTTGTAGAGGTCAATGGTGAAGCGTCTGCCAGCCAAGCAGCCAAACGATTGCTTGCCATGTAGCTTGGAACAAAATCTATTGTAGCCGAGAGAGCCAGGTAGATCGAGTGGTTGGTCAACCAGGGATGGTGGTGAACAATTGCAGACCATGCAGGCTAGCTGGTGACCAAGCGGCATTGGAACAAACCGGGTGGAGCATGAAGACAATTGGCACAAGAGTAGTCAAAAGGGATCAGAGGCATTGAGGTTGCTGGTTGAGAGAGAATCCAAACAAGCTTAGAGATCTAGTAGGGATGTTGACCAACGGGGCTGGCGGCCAAGAAGGAGGTTGTTGGCCAAGTGAGAATCCAAACAAACATAGAGATCTAGCAGGAATGATGACTTACGGAGCTGGCGGCCAAGACATGATTCCAGCAAGGGATGAAGAAGCATAGAAAGGAAGGAGAGGAGGAAGAAGAGAGAGGGAGAGAAGGAAGGGGCCTCCGCTACTGTTTGATATGTATTTTACTCTTGATAACGAACAAATAAATGAATGAATGGTACTTGCTTATTATTTCAAGAGAAAATAGATTATCATTAGTTGGAGGCTTTCCATGATGAATACGAAGGTGAAACCAAAATTTTGAAAGGTTTTTTTTATGGTAAAAAAAATTGGTATAGAAAGAGATCGAGGGAAAATTGATAATTTTGATAGTCAAAATGGCATAAAACTGGAATTTTTTTTTTTTTTTTTTGCGAGCTAATATTGATTGAACACAAGGGGCCGAATTGACGAACCTGGCCAAAACAAGGCCCACGAGGAGCCAGGATGGACCAACACTTATTTACGAAGAGTGTATAATTTGCTGCAAGCGAATAGGAGAGGAGAAGAAGTGATGCCTATTTTTTGGTAATGGCTATATTCAAGGGAAAGGCCTTTATTCATTTTGCTTACTTCAATAGTAGTTTGGTACATCTTTATTTCATTCCTAAAAGAGTAAGGTCCAACACATCCAAGACGGTAAAGAGTAAGGTCCAACACATTCTAGGGTCTACCACGTTTATGTCGTTGAGGGTTTTGCTTGGGCCTAATCACTTCCCATCAATTTAAAGTTTCACTTTTTTCACCTGTTTAGGTAATCAGGCCTCATAGATCTAGGCATGGACATGTTTCTTTTCAATTAGTTGATTTTCAGCCCATAATCTTGTTTAACGTAATTGGACTAATCAAGCTATAATTGAGATTCAAATGGACTAATGGATTAATTGGGTCACTAACGGTCCTTGATGGGCCATAAACAGGCTATAATCCAATTATAGGCGTAAGTGAAGCTATAAATGGTTTTTTCGGCCGATCACAAATATTTGATGGCCCTGGTTAGCTGATTGTTGGGCCACTAACTTACATTGGGACCGTACGATTATTAATCGGTTGGTGCTTAAATCTGACACGTCCAGTAATCAATCGAACCGATCTTACATTTTAACCGATCAATTCAAATTGGGCCTACCCGTGTGGGTCAACTTTTAAAACCCCTAGGTGGAACCCATAATCATTATTTTCAAAAGCTACAAGTTAAGATGTGTTTCATTACACAATTTGTTAGAAAGTCTTTCTAGTGAAACACGATTCTCTTTTTTTTAAATTGTTCGGTTATTTTTTGAGTTGGTTCTACTTAGAAATACTAAATCATTCGAAACACCTGTTAAAGCTAAATGTGATTCATCTCAAAAATAAGGTAAATAGTAAAACTCATATTTGACACACATAATCCTAGCTCTCATATAAATAGTCCATGTTGAGTGGTGATTTAAAAGAATTACAAAAATCAGGATGGGAAACCAAACAGTTTTCCGAAAAATCTTAAAAATAAATATGATTTAACAGAAACGCTCGCTATGGACTCATTATCAAATCAGAAATGAAACTCCAACAAATTATATAACCAAACATATCCTAAGAGTGTTGAATCAGAATCAAAAACAAAAATCGAAACCAAATTTGGAATGAATAACAGAACCAGACAATAAATTTTGATTACAATCCGAAATTGGATAACAGAACCGAGGTGGGACTTATTACTTTCCAATTTTAACATATGATCTAACTATTACAACCAAAACCAATCCGAATTTAGGTACCAATATATTATACTACATTAATATTTTACTGTGTATTAATTTATTATAATAATAAAATATTCAACCGAGGCCAACTCTTATTTTACGAAGAGTGTATGGCTTGCTGCATGTGTAGGGGAAGTATCTCAAACTCAAGACATGTACCGCATGCAGGTATCCCCACCCAAGGCTGGCGGCGTCCCTTAAATTAATAAGTTCAAATGTATGAAATTTTGTAAAAATTCAAGAGATTAAGAATCTTAAATATAAGACAATGGCCCAATTTAATTTTAAATGTTAGCCGATCACTAAATGGGTTTGCCCATTCCATTCCTAATTGCGCACTTTCACACCTTCACTTTTTTATGATGATAAAAAAGTAATTAATTCAAGATAATAGGTTGGTCAATGGAAAATTAAGAAAGTGATCCCACTTTCTATGCATCTATTGGTGAAACAAAAAATAAGTATGAGAGCAACCTTATGATAACTTAATTTGGATTATAAGTTAAGAGAGAGAGAACCCTGCCTGCTTGTGTGGCGACTCCTACCTTAGGGCGTATCGATCATGTCAAAAGATTGCACTATCCTTACATGGTTGATGTTCTTGTGCGGCCTCCCATTGGCCTGTGCATCGGGGTAAGAGCTGCAGAAGTTGATAGAGTTCTATGCCCGATTGCGTTTAGGTAGCGCTTCCACAAGACCAACAAGCGATAGTGGGGTGTACCGACTCAAACCCACAACCAGCCAACTCGAACCCACAACTAGTCGATTCGAGCAATGATAGGACAAGGGCTTCCTTCCACTAGGCTAGCAACCCCCTTCGGCTATTGCCCATTAGTTAAATATTTCCTATTCAGCTTCATTATGTTTTTCTTTTGTTTAGATGGGAGGGGCGGGGAGGGTTGAGAAATGAAAATGGAAAACTAATTAATCCCATTCCTCAAAGTAGTATTAACTATGAGAGAACAATTATTCTATATTATATGTAAAGCGAAGATGTTACTTTGGATGCTCTTTCTTAATGCCAATTAGTTTTCTTATATTCTCATCATAAAAAATATTATAAATACTAATTGTTTACAGAACATTGCTTAAACTTCCGGATCACTGTACTCTTTAATGTGTAAACGAGGAAGAGGGACGCCATCGAGGAAAGATTTGATAAGTACAAATGCCCGTTTTGGTTGGTAGCTTGGAACCTCATGACCTGCTCCCTTAACTGTAGCATATGTTAACCCCCCTTCATACACTACACTAAATCCTCCAATCTGTCATGAACAATAACAAGGACAACAAAACTCCCTTTAATCAACAGCTCTTAATGTAGTTGAAGACATTTGGAAGTGCTAGTATGTTTTTCTAAATAATCAAAATCAAACTAGGTTAGCATTAGACAACACTAATCTGTAAACTATGATGGTTGTTTGAGTTCTTTGAAGAAAAATGATCAATCCCAAAACTGACCAGCTATGAACATTGCAAGTTTGTATAAGTTTCCCACGTGGAGAGAGGAGTTTCCCTCCCCACATGAGATCCCACCGTCTAAGAGGTGTTCAGACCACGAGCTAGAGAAATTGATACATCATTGACTCAGGGTCTGATACCAATCGACGTTTGGATCCCATGTGGAGAGAGGATCCAGACTCGAACAATACTACGATATATCAAAACTAAAACCCTAGCACTTTGACTGGTAGGTTTAGAAATCATTTAGAAATCAATACTTGTATTTAGCAAGAAGACCTATGTTATTGTTTGAGGTCTTGTATTTGTAGGTTCACATATTTATTATTGGGCATGTATTTGTAATTGAATCGGGTTTGGGTCCATTAAATGTACATACGAGGTAGAATTGTAACTGTGTGAGGATTAGGGTTTTTGGGTTCCTTATGTATTATCTCTATGGAACAAAATCAAGAGATGAGCAAAAGTGAGATATCTTTGTGAGGTGAAGAGTTAGGTGGTGAATAACTTGAGACCTCCTGGTGAGCGTGGGCTTTGTGCACCACAGTTGCACCAATTGCGTTAAATAGTTGTTTCTGGATTTTTTTTTTTTTTTTTCTTATTAGTGAGAAATCGCTGATTCTCTTGAGTGGATGTAGGTATTCGTGTCAAACCACATTACATTTCTCATATTGTGTGTAATTGTTTGCTTGGGTTCTCCCTCGTGATTCAAAGTTGATCTCGTTTGGATTTTGAAACTATGTTTATGATTGAGAGAAGTATATGACTTGAAATTGGATACTATGACAACGATAGTGTGGTATTACCTCTGAGTTTGAGTCCCAAGCATACCATGGAGTTGCCTCTGAGAGGTTAAGCCTCTTCAATGAAGTTTGAGTGAAAGTCATTGGAATTTTAGCATCTATATCGCCACTGTTCCATTGACAGAAATATTTCAAGTAAAAAAATCATTAGATACAATTATGTAATTCTAGTAAACCAGATCATTGTAACGGACCGGGTTTTTCTTACCTGTAAACCAAAACTCGGATTTCATTCTCCAAAAATTCTGTAAATAGTGGTAAAACACTGAATGCCCCATCCGTCCAATTCAAAGATCTGCAATTTTATTTCACAATCCATTAGATCATGGCAAAGATTAAACATACCGGTAGTTAGGGGTGTCAAACCTAGCCTGAATCAAATTGAACAAATATTAGCTTTTTGGATCATGTTTTGAATTGGGATTTTATGAGATTGAAACCAAACCATACTACAACGAACCGAACTTAAAAACCAGACCAAAACCAACAGTCCATTCAACCTATTCCATCCCAAAATTCATTAGAAAACATTTTTTTGTATTTCTAAATAAAATTGTGAAACCAAACAAATTAAAACCGAAATAAAACTTGTGCACCATTACTGGATCATGTTTTGATTTTTTTTTTTTTCTGGCACTGAACGGTGAAACTAAATAAAACTGGTCCAAATCAACCGACTGACAGCCATAGTAGAGAATGAAGAGATTAGTTGAAGGTTAGTGAGTCTCCATACCTACACTCTTCCCAGGGATAGTTGATCTTGGTAACATTGGCATGAAGGGCATTTTGGACTTCAGGACGATTCATATAAGCTGTCACGTAGATGTCATTACAAGGATCAAAGGAATCAAGCTGCATATACAGAAAATTATTTGATTGGTGAAGCATTAGAACTCAGAAGAAAAATTAGCATAGGATTGGTAGGAATATTAAATTAAACTCAATTAATCTATTTTTTAAGGGTATAAAAATGAAACTTATTCAAATAAATCGAGCAGGTTGAAGGGGTTCCTTATTAAGAGAAAAAAAGAAAGAAAAAGGAAGATACTAATTGAATAGGTAATACTTACCGAAGTATACATGGGTTTGGCAGTGAGATGATGATCGCAGAGAGGGGCATATATGTTATCCATAAAAACAAACTCGAGGGGTGCGATGACTTCATACATGCTCCGAAAACAAGCTTTCGTCCTTCTGAATGGAGGCTGTGAAAAATCACAGCCTTTGCGGATTGAATCTATAGTCTTTTCTGAAACGAAACCTCGTGACCACATAAATTCAAAGAAATGTCCACCCAAAGCACCATCATCTTCTTCATGGACCATAGGATTGCCAATCTGCAATATCAACAAGTACTTGAGTTAGATCTAGTCTCTATATACATTGTGCCCCTCCTCAGACTCTGCAATAGTGGGAGCCTTGTGCACTAAGAACATCCCTTTTTAATATTCTTTATATGGGAAAGTGGAGATATTTTCTGCAAGAGAAATGAAGAAAATAATTTTCAGATGTGTGTGTGAGAGAGAGAGAGAGAGAGAGTCATACTGCAATTCCTTTAAGGTTGATGGGTTGTTTTGCTTCCTTGTTATGTTGGATAATGGTGTGTGCAAGCTGAGGTACATAGTGTCCACCATAGCTTTCCCCAGCTATATAGAATTCCCTGTTCTTGTATTCAGGAAACCTCTCTAGCCAATTTACCAAAAAGACATAAGCATCATTGGCTGTTCTTTCATCTCCATTCACTTGCTCATCGGATGAGGAGTTTGTGTATGAGAAGCCTGCACCTACTGGTGAGTCTAAGAACAAAACATTTGCCACTGCACAATCCATTTCAAGAACAAAAACCATCAGGTTACCTTTCTATTATTTATCTTCTTTATGTAAACTAATGAGGAATCCGAAACAGATATTAATTAAAAACTGAAATATCTAGAAACTAATATCTCACCTTTATTCCAGGCATATTGGTTCTGGTAGAGCGTTTTCCCATCACTACTCACTCGAAATGGTCCAACTTCTGCCATTGCTCCATATCCCACAGAAGAACAGCCAGGGCCTGCATTGCCATCATTGCTCATCTAGAATTAGATCACTGTTGCCATCATTATACTATTAACCCTTATTTTTTATTTTTATTTTTTTGATAAGGAGAAGTGTCTCGAGATCCTTTAGAGTGGGAATAATCTCTACGTGCTCTACATTTCCACTCCAAAGAATGAGAGCCCTAAGGGAGAAACAAGGGTGATGTAAAAGGGATTCAGAACCCAGATAAGACGCTTTTAACAATATGAATCACCTTTATTTATTTATTTATTTTTTATAAACACTTGATTCAAAATATAATTTTATTTAAAAAAAAAAATGTTTTCTACAATGATATTAAGAATTGAGATAGAAGTGTACCTCCATTGAGCCATAGAACAAGAGGCAAGGTATCCTTGGGACCTTCAGCTTCAACAAAGTAATAATAAAGGGCTCGTCCTATTTTTTCATCAACTGTGACATAACCTCCATACTGATTGAAGTTTACCTTCCTAGGTTGCCCTGGTAACATATCAATCTTGTCTTTCTCTTTCAATCCTGCTTGTGGTTTAACAACTTCACTCAAGAGAAAACGTCGTTCGCTGGTAACAGAGAGCTTAGAACCACCTATTTTTGGCTCTGCAGTGGCCTTTTCCCACATTAAACGCCAAAGAACATCTCCCTGCGTAGCATGGCAGCTCAATCCAAGAAAGACCAGAAAGTAAAGGAGTACTCCAAGAACAAGATTTCCTCTGTTCTTCATCTTTTCTCTTATTTCTGCACCGAAATGGTTTACTAGATTGCTTGCAGCTTTAGTGTCTTCTAAATGAACACACACACACACACACATATATATATATATATAAAGCTTGTGAAGGGCAGTGGCTTGAGTGAGGGACAGATTGGTGCAATTAAGTTGGTTGAGAATGAAGGGAGTGCATGGGATATCAGTTAAAAAGTTGTTATTGAAAGGCTAAATATGGTAATGAGGTGATTAAGATGGAAATAGGTTCATCTCCAACTATTGTCTTCCCCCAATTGGATGGAATTTTTCTGCTACCCAGGATTTAGGAACTTTTCTACTACCCAGCTTGCAACCAAAGAAATGGAATCTCAAAAGGTATTTTGAAAAATTCAAAAATTGAAGAGGGTATTTATGAACACAAAGGGTAAGTGAATTATTTCATTCCTTTGACTACAAGCCTAGATAGCAGGAAATTTCTAAAATGAATTGCGGCCTTCACTAACAAGGCTGGCAATGAGAGGCATATTCAAAGATAGTTAAGGAACTACATAAGGGGTCTAAACTCAACTGAAGCTCCTAGTTCACTCATCCAAAACATCCTTTATGTAGGATGCCATTTCACAGGATTGAGGATATAGGTTCTTCTCTAACTGTTGAATTGACTCGCGAGTGCCCAGGTTATAATTATACACATCCTTTTTTTTTAATGAATAAAAAATATATTCTGCCAAAATATTAGGGTGAAAGAACAAGAAAAGAAAATTAATAATGAAACCATAGGAGAAGTCGCTGCATCAAAATCAATGGTTTATTCTTATAACTAAACAAGTTGGTAAGTAAATCAAAGAGGAAACAAAAGGACAAAGACTGCCCAAACTAAAGTGGGGCAAACAATAGGTTGATCAAAATATTTGATCAACAATTATTATTATTTTTTCATTACAACAAAATTCAGTAGTAAAAATTGTTAAGTTTGTCTGGAATTCTTGACCCGTTTTGAAGATTGATCCGATTCGACATATTTTGGCAGCTACCCGAATGAGAAGTTTTATGAGATCTGTGATAGAAGCAGAGGGGTTGGGTTGATAGGCCCAAGCCCGGAGCCCATCACTGATCTCGTATGGGGGTGCGGGGGCTAGCCCCCATGGTATGGTTCGACCGGATCCACCACGACCCGATGGGTAGACCCATGACTTATAATATATATAATGTACTGTTGCTTGTTGAGAAAGTCATTGAATTTTCGGGTCTTTCGAGCTAGGGTTTCAGGACGAGTTTTCTCGTCGCTGCTTCGGTGTAATCTCTCTTCTAAATAATGAAACCTCTTCTTCTTTGCCCGAAGATATAGCACACCACCCTGGTGTGTGAACCTCTTTAAATCTTTGTATCGTACAGATCTTTTTTTTTTCTTTTTTTTTTTTGTGTTTCTTGGTGTTTGATCCAACAAAAATATTTGTTTTCTTTTTTGTCTTTTACTTCTGTCTACTCATTGCTTTGTAATTTATATTGTTTTTGGTGTTCGGATTCTAGTTATTAGGTGTCAATTTCCCTACAGCCATAGCTATCAGTCTTATCATATTGCTTTTATGAATGAGACTCTCTAGTATGTTAAATAGAGAAGTTATGTTCAACTGATCAAATTGATTTTCTAATCCTGACATTCAAATTATATTAGTTTCTATATTTTTTAGGTATGTGAAAGAACCGACCTCTCTTAGAAGATTTTTTTTATTATTTTTAATTTATTGGTCATATATATATATATAGCTCCCATAAGAGGAACTGTACATGATACTGTTAAGAATGCTAGGTCCTAAATTTGATAGGATTGCCTAAAGTGATTGACCATAAAATACATGTAGCCTTTACCAAAAAAAAAAAAAGTATCTAGTCATAGATATGAGGCTTCTGCGTGCAATGGATCAATTACAGCCCTATGTCGATCCAGGGCTTGCATTAGTATTTGGCACTTCTTTGAGATCAAGTCCTCTTGATGGCATAATGGCATCTATAGGAACAAGACATATCTTTCTTATTTTTCAATGAGGCTGTGGTCCTCTTGGCCAAGTCCTCATTCAAGCCCTTTTTTGGATCTTTTTCTGGACTTCTCTATAGGTCGTTTTATGGCTCCTAATCAGCCCCTTGCATGAAACATGATGTTGTTGCATATCCGAAGGGAGATCATATATGTTGCAGCTCTTACAAATCTGCAGTTAATTCAAGTACACCGCTTAAAACTATAATACTGATTTGGAGTTGAAATCAATATTTCAAAAGGTCGGCTATATTCAGTTGAAATGTATGAAACTGTGGTGAAAATTTCATCAATGTAAAGGCAGTGAAATATCACAAGCAGACCATTGATAATTGCCCAATATCAGTTCTTCACATTGTTAAACGCAACTTCACCAGCTTAATATATCATTCCACTTTAGCAAATTCTCATTGAAAGGCATCATCACCTACTTAGCCCTCATGATGGGCTATAGGGTGTAAATTGGTTCCCTGTTTTTATCTGTCTGGTTCTTTTACGGTTCCAACTTTAAGGGTTCATGACCAGAATTAGAGCAATAAATCAATCGGTTCCAATTCTGAGATCCATGACAGTTAATTATTGGGAGAATTAGCTTCAATTACTAGTGGGTCAGTTCCAATATTCTGGTTCTCACACCTGGTCCAAAATGGGGATCCTTAGATGGGGAAAAACCACTTCCCGTTTTATAAGCTTTAAGCCAAAAAACCCAAGATAGTCCTGAAATAGACATATGTAGCAACAACAGTTCAAGTGCTGGAAAACATCTGAGCAATGATATAAAATATGAAATATAAAAGGGGTTTAACATGAAATTTAAGATTGGACTCCAGTAGCCCCACTACGTACCAATCATTGGATGCATTCTAGGCAAGCACATGAGCTAGCTTCCCAATTTATAGATTGAGAAATGAAAGGGAATATTTAAAAATAAATAAATAAATAAATAAATCATCAATGAAGGAAGAAAATACTCATCCGTGGGTAACCTAGATGATTAAGAAGAATTGGCGATTGTGTGCATAGGCGCATGGTCCCAAGTTCGATTCTTCATCTGTGTACCGTGACACCATTTACTGTTAAACCAATTAACATATACATAGTAAGATTAAGTTATTCAATATTAAGTTTACATACATTTAAACATAAATGGTTTATAAATGGTTTCAGCTTTAATATAAGAAACTGTTTATAAATGATTCGGTTTTGATTTTACTTAAAAAAATTACACCTAATCCAATCGAACCGTCTATATCAAAATCGAACCAATCAACACCCTTACTTTCATGCCTTGTACTGCTCCAACAATCTCTCCATGGCTTTTGCTGGAAACATAGAAACAATCTTAAGGATTTCTTTGTGTATCATGATAATAACTTTCACTTCTTCCATGTTTTCTCCTATCATCATCCATGGTTTCACCTTTTGAAAGAACTGATCAGAACAAACACTGCCCCACAGATCAACAAGAAAAACAAATTGGAAAGATCTTCTGAGATTCCTTTAAGATTATAGAAGATGAACCTTATTTTGGATCGATGATCGAATCTATATAAGCACAGGAATTTCAGAGAAAAGAAAACAGGAAAAGAGGAGAGTATTGGCCATTTTAAAAAGAAGCAAGATGTTTCTATTTTTCTGTAACTGCTATGATTTGATCCATAATATTGTTTCTTGACCGTAAAGAGTAACTGAGAAAGGTCAGGACATTCTATAACCACTGTTTTTTGGGTGTTAATCTGTTCGGTCTACTTGGTTTTGGTTGGGCCAATTTTTTTCTTTTTTGGGTAGAAGTTGGGCCTAATCACTTCCTATCAAATTAAGATTATGCACTTTTTCCACTCATATAGATAATCAGGCCTCGTAGGTAGGCTTAGGCATGGACTCAAGGTATCTATTTAGTTGATTGATTTCAAATCAATAATCCGACTCAATGTAATTGGGCTAGTTGAACTATAATAGAGATTTAAATGGGTTAATTGGCTAAGTGGACTATATACAATCCTTAAACGGGCAATAAAAAGGCTATAATTGGTTTAAATAAGCTTAAGTGAGCTATAAATGGTTTATGTCAATTGGAATTAGAACAAAAAATGGAAACCAAATTTGAACTGAATAGCAGGAACCCTCTTCCTAGTCCTAGTGATGGGTCTAGTAGTGTGAATTGGTCTGATTTTTTGAGTTAGCGGTCCAGTTTTTTTTATAGTTATGGCTTTAAGTGGTCAGGACTAGAACCATATTAATGCACTAATCGGTTCTAATTCAGAGATCTAAAACCATTAACCACTGGATGAATTCATTCCCTTTCCTAATGGTTCGGTTCCAGCCCTGGTCCAAAATTGTCACCCTTAGATGGGTTAAAAGAAAAATCACTTCCGTTTTCATAATTTTTAAGCCATAACCCCAAGATAGAACTGAAACAGACATATATGAAAGGGTTTATACAAGGGGTTTAACATGGAATGTCAGATTGACTCCCACTAGGCACAGTACTACTTAATCAAATTCTCATATGTATGTTATAGGAATTCAAAACTCCCTTAAAAAGAGAAAAGTCACTCAAAATTGCCATTTTTGTGAGAATCAACTTAGCTGGATTAGTTCTTTTCAATGAAACGAAGGAAATAAGAAAGAGAGAAAAAAGGAGGATAAGACGATGATGATCCGTTGTTGGAGCTGTAGTTGCGATGGGATTGTTGGGGTTCCATATGTGGATGATGGATGTAATATCTTCACATCAGAAGTTTTTTATTTTTTATTTATTTATTTATTTATTTTTTTTTTTTTTTTTTTTTTTTTTTTTTTTTTTAAAAA
>NC_056570.1:25521771-25704117 GCF_013358625.1 Macadamia integrifolia | reverse complement strand
GTGGGGTGGGGTGGGGTGTATATGATTAGGTTTGACTGTGTAAGGAAAGCTGAACCAACCAAAACCTGTGTAGAAGAAGAAGCAAACACCGAGAGATATCTAAACCCATGATAATTTAGCGTACTTGGCTATCGCGGTGCTCACCTTTTATTTATAATCCAATAAGTAGTGTCTTCGTAGGAAACCTACTAAGACTCAAAACACCTAATTACAACTGAAAAAGGAAATCAAAAACAACTCAACTCTAAGACTCAACTCATAGCACAATGGGGAAAATCCCCCTATCATGAACACTCTTTAACAGACTGAAATTTGACATATGACCAGTCCAAACCGTGCCTTATCTACTAAATAGATATGTCATCCTCCCACATGACAAAATTAAGTGGACCACACTGGAAGACATTGCTATGTGGGCCTTGTGAAGAAGGCATGGCATTTTACTGTTTAATAATCCCTAGTCTTATCTTTTATTTTTCTCCTTTGTGCATTTAATTAGGTGAAAAGTTATGAGGGCAGTCCTTCAAGGAGCCGTAGTCAAAGCAGGAGTCGCAGTAGAAGCAGAAGCGTGAGAAGGGATCGGAGGTATAATGCTGTAACTGTATACTTAGTTCTGATTCTTTTTACGTTTCTCCCAATTTAATGTCTTGCTACATATGTTTCTATTTTGCAGCAAATCTTTGGATCGATCTGTCTTGAGATCACCATCAAAATCTAGGTCCCCATCTCCTGCCAGCTTGCCCAGGTAATCAGTTCTCCGTTTCTGTTTTTTCAGTGTGTCTTGTTTTTTCTGTTGTGGTACTAGTTGTCTCAGTTTAACATTTTCAACTTGATACATTTCTTCCGACCAAATATGCAGGTCAAGGTCAAGGTCAAGGTCAAGGTCAAGGTCGAGGTCGAGATCTAGGTCAGGTTCACCACGCCAGGTAAAGCCCTCAATTAAAGTGTATGGAGAGACCAACTCATTAAGCCATTGGTTCAGCTATATTTGTTCTGTTTTGCCATCCAACTCTATCTAAAGACATATCACTCCGCCGTAACAGTGTATTAGTGACCTTATTTTCAATGCCCAAACGACCTCATATACTTTCCTTTTTCACCTATAGGAACCTCTCCTAAATTACCTCATATCTGTTCTCCTCCCATTAGTCAAATCTGTTTAATTTTTAAATTTATATTTTCTGGTTTTGGCTCTAATCCATCTCAACATCCTCATTAGCCCTTTTGTTTCTTTATTTCCCAACTCCAGTTCCATACGTTGTGGCTGGTCTTTCACTCAGTATCTCATTTGAGTTTTAGTGGAAAATGTCTATCATAACATTCGAACACTAGAAGTGGAAGACAACTGCTAGCTTAGTTGGTTGGTGTCTTGCAGGTAGAGTGCTCGCTCCCAAGAGGTCACGGGTTCAACTCTTTAGTCTTCACCTTGTGCCTTGAGGCATCCTCCCCACGCCCGCGCCCTCCCCTCCCAAAAAGAAAAATAAAAAAAATAGGTAGCTATAGTTAAAAGTCCCATAGGACATGTTAGATAGATAGACCGGAAAAAAGAAAGAGTCAATATTATAAGTGCAGACACGCTGTCTGCATTCACACTGGGGCATCCCCCTACAATCAATCTGCTCCAGTCCATTCATTATTACTTAGTGTAATCTAAACACTATATATTCCATAATTCTTTGGCTTATTTTAAAACAAATTTTCAAAACGTTCCTTCCTGGTTTTAAGTCTGCATTTATCCCTGCTTTTGTTTTGGCATTTATGATAAAATATTGCATTTATGGGGCTTTGACCTTATGTTGAGTGTCAGATTTTCACCGAGATTAGAGCAAATTGATTAGTTTATACTGTTTAACCTCTTGCACTTCTAAGAAGAAATCTTAATCTCCCCTGATCTCATTTGCTTGAGAATTTTTCTGTCATGTATATTTTTTTGTATTCAAGTGTTTCCACCTTGTTTGCTTGTGATGTGCTTTTGTGCTTCTGTGCCTGTTTCTCTCTTTCTACTCCCGTGTTTTCAGGAGAATGCTTTTTATGATATCTTCTTCTCTTCAGGCTCGATCAGGGAGCGCATGAAAACCATGCAGTGGAATCAGAAGAGTTGGCGGTAGGGGAGCTGTTAGGCAAAATGTAATATCTGTGGATCTGCTAGCTGTATCGTGAATGTGATTGCCTTTCATTAACTAAGTCAAAAACTCGGTGGAGACTTATTCTGTTACATCCTCATTGGGTCTGTAGAGCGAGTCGGAGTATGATACTTAGTCTGTGCTACTAATACTGTCCTAAGAGTTTTACTTAGTCTGTGCTACTAATACTGTCCGAAGAGTTTTACTTAGTCTGTGCTACTTATACTGTCCTAAGAGTTTTAACTAAATTTCATGTCTTTTGAGATACTACCTAGTTACATAATCCTCTACTTAAATCATGCTGTTACATTATGATTGCAATTTGCTTGGCGCAAGTTCCTGGTCTACCCACAGGCATTGCATTGGTTTCTTTTATTCTTTGAAACCAATATTGGGAGTGTGTGACCAGTTCCCTCTGGTTCTTGGTGAAGATTCATTTATCCGATAACCTTTGAACTTGTTCATTGTTAGGTGACAATTGCCACTGCACCAACTGCCCGGTAGACTATTTTGATTGTTGACTTGGGGTCAAATGATATGCTAGGTGAGAATCGCTACCGCACCGTGTTAATGATTACGGGAGGTTATAATGATCACCAACAGCTCCACGCGCAGTGAAGTCAACTATTCATGAGTGCACGTTTAGAATTGTCAACCTTAAAGGGCGAAATTTCACATTGATTTAACGTTACAGTGATTTGAAACTATAATTGGATCCGATGGATAATTTTATCATCAACAAATGGTGTCGGTGGTCAACCAAACCACTAACCCTCAAGCACGACTTGCCTAAGGTTGACGTTAACTGTTTCAACCCCGAATACCAGGGGTCCCCTTATCAGTAATCAAGGCTTTGAATAATTACCTAGAAGGCCTCCACTTTCCGGATCGCGTGACCAATCCATAACATTTCCAGAGGGTAGCAATGATAGTTGACTCAAGTAGACCAATATGAGCCTGATACTCTTGGAACGGTTCAATCCCTATTGACAAAGGACCAGTCTTTGGTGGAACCGGAGGATCCCTTGGTTGAAGAGATTTTATTTTCACCATAGGTGAAAGGTTTTTTTTTTTGGGGAGGGGTATAGATAGGTGAAAGAAAACTCAGTCCATTATAAAGTAACCGAAAGGCATAGATTCCTTTAGTGGATCAGAACAAAGATAGCAATTTTGATAGTAGGGAATTTTTTTTTTTTTTTACTTTGGGATCTTTGCCAAATAATCAAGTTTCTGTTCATTGTAATATCCGAAAAAATACCTAAATTATTCATGTTTTTCTTCACTACTTCTATGGTCATTTTAGGTCTATTCATAGGTTTTTTAGATCTTTCAATTTGAATTAAATCACTCATTTTTATTGGTGCATTCCAATGCCTTCTTTAAACATGGTCACCCCACTATAAATGGCTTTCAAGGAGCTTATCATAAATTACTTTTCTTATGTGGGGGTACACTATAAAAGAAGAGGGGGGAGGGGGGAGGGGGGAGGGGGAGGAGGGGGAAGGTAACATCTAGGAGACTCAAACTTGAGATCTCCAGTTGAGTGTGGGCCTAGCATGCCATAATGGTACCAACTCTGCAAGGCAATTGTCAACCATTCTTTATTTTATCCTTCATAGTTTTGTTATATATTCATCTTGACATCATTATCTCTACTGCATTTTTTTTTTTTTTTTGAAAGATATATTTGTATTAAACAAAAACGTCCAAGGAGAAACATCTAGATGGAAAAAAGCAAAAAATTACAATGAAAGATGGTGGATATTCTATATGAAATATCTATTTAAAATAAAAGGAAAGTGTTTCCTGTGGAAGAGAATAGTTCCTATATGTGCATGAGGATCAATGGAAGTGCACAAAGGTTTACAAAAATTTCATATTTCATTTCATGGGAGCAGGCCATTTTGCGCAGGTTACACTCACCCATAAAAATGTTTTCTCCAAAAAAAAAAGAATACCGATTCTTTTTAGTGAGCTTGGAGCCTTGAATATACATGCCCGGCCCTGATTTTGATCGTGGCGTGGAACGCAAGCGCTGGCCACTTGGATCCCCAAACAACGAAGACCCGAGTCACCCGATTGAAACATCAGGGGCAGACTGCGTCACGGCAGCCACCTAAAGTGCGAAAGCGCTGGGTTAGGGTGAGGGTCTGGTTCTGGTCATCATTTGGGATAAGATTAAACATGCATGTGTGCCAGACCCAGGGGCTCCTTACTGGGCTGAAAGTAGTTGTCCATACTAAGATACCGGATTAACATTGACCCACTTCCGAGGCTCATGAAAACCCTAAGACTTTACCCAAAAAAAAAAAAACCCTAAGACGACCTTGATTTATAAACACACAGAATCCTCGTCACACTTTTCCTTTAGATACTGAAACCCTAAAGAAGCAAGGAAGCATCGGAGCACTCCGACACCGAAGGAGCTTTCCTCTACAGTTCAAGCACGAGAGGTATAATCTATTGTCGGCGATTTAGATCCCCCTTCCCTTCTCTCCTGCTTATCCTGAGTGTATAATTTCTTTCGTGATTATCCTTAAACATTTGTTTTCAATCCCTATAAATTTCTGTTTCAGCTACGATGACCGTCGGAGAAATTGCTTGCACTTACGCTGCTTTGCTTCTCCATGACGACGGGATTGCCGTCACTGTATCCTTTTCTCTTCGCAGGCTTTTTGATCCTGGACTTGGGATCTCGAATTGATTTTACAGATGTTCTATATAGTTGTTAATCTTATTTATTTATTTTTGATATCTTAGACGGGTTTTAGTTCCTTTAGACTGCCATTCCGGAGTTAGGGTTGTCCCCTTAATTGATTTCACAGGCGGAGAAGATCGCTACCGTGGTGAAAGCTGCGAATGTGGCGGTTGAATCCTACTGGCCGAGCTTGTTTGCTAAGCTGGTGGAAAAGAGGAATATTGAAGATCTCATTACGAATGTGGGTTCCGGCGGTGGCGGTGCTCCCGTTGCTGTTGCTGCCCCAACTGGAGGCGCAGGCGGTGGTGCTGCCGTCGCTGCCGCTCCTGCAGTTGAGGAGAAGAAGGTAAAGAAATCGTTTGTTCTGGTATATTTTTTGGGATCTGGATCCGATTCTCTATTCATTGGGACTTCTTATACTTGTTATTTTGATTTCACAGGAAGAACCCAAGGAAGAAAGCGATGATGACATGGGATTCAGCTTGTTTGATTAGGAGCTCCTTTCAGTATGACATACCCTTTTGCAAAATTAGTTCTGCGGTGTCACTTAGGAATTTATTATGCATGTTTACTATTACAATTTTTCCCTAACTCTGAAGAGAAGAAAGTCACATTAGTCGGATATTCTAAAACCTTTTTTGTGCTGGATTTTTTTGGATTTTGATTAGTATAGTTGTAGCTTTAAAAGAAATCCAATGATTTTGGTAGTTTTATGGTTTGGTGCTGGATTTGATTGATTCTGAATCCAATGTGGGATCAATAATAGTTGGAACACTACCCTTATTCTGAACTACTACATAGATTTAGGAATTATGATTATGCTGGAAACCTGAGATGTCTAATCTCAGTAATTTAGTCAACCTAACCCATCATCGCACCTAAGGCAGGAGTAAGAAATTTGGAAAAAAGAAAAGAATGAGACCTATGTATATCGCCCATCTAAGCTAGCGATATTGGTTGTTATATTCAACCAGGATGATGTATTTTGTCATACATTTTTCTTCTCGTCTTTCCGTTATACTACCTGAATTTTCCTTCTAGATAGAGATGGTCACAGAAGTATCTTTGTTCCTGTGTTCTGTATCTGTAGAAAAACCCACCCTGTTTTAGTATCTGCTTTTAGGTTGACACTGCAATTGTTCATTGATCTTGTTTTCAAGAATACACATCGGTGTTTTTTTTTTTTTTTTGGTGTGGGGGGTGGGGGACTTTTTGAGTCCTTGAATACTTGCTCAGAACTGTGGTTGAAACATTGCTTTTGGGAAGAATCCCGCATACTAGATCCAACAACCTTTTTTTAACCTTGAGATTTTGAATTCAGGGAAAAAATTAGTAGTTTATATATATATATATATATATATGAATTCTTACAGGAATTGAATTTGTATTCTAATCCATATTCCTTGCCCATGATCCGTAAAAGTGTTCTAATCCATATTGCTTACATCCAGACCAATAAAAGGAATTGAATTTGTGTTTTTGACTATCCATTTACAAAACTAATAATGCAAAAAGAGCAGCTTGTGAACTCTTTATCTGGAGGAAAGAATTTCCGTAATGATTTTCTCCATCTGATCAGCTATTCTTTTCAAAGTCATATCGAGTGGTAAAACGTGTCAGCATTATAACCGTCACCCGTTCATCCCATTTGGTGAATCAAGAAATAAGAGGTGAAACAGTGGTTTGAATGATTCACGTTGAAAGATTTATAATTGTTTTTGGTAATCAGAAAGGACCTTTCGGTGCTATTCGGCTTCTTTGATGAAGGGAGAGATTTTATTGAATGGAAACAGAATTGGTCTATCGCCAAGATCTCAATCCATCGGAATATGAACTGTTCCCAACATGGTTAGTTATTAACCCGTATGCTACCTGTCCAGAAGAAAAAGAATGGAATTCGAGAGTAATGGCACTACGGATGTTGAAAAGATGATTTGTTGTAAGTTCTCATTTTTATTCTCAAATGCCCATGCAGTCGTGAAGAATTTTGAATTACTAGGATGCCCCTTCATTGTGATTAGGAGAATTAATAAATTGAAACACATTAGACCCTTCCCATATTAACTTTTCACTACACTATCATTCATTGGTCTTGTCGTAACTGTAAGGAGACGTTGCTTGTCGTATAAAAAAATAAAAATTAATTTTTCGCTGCAACCTACCTTCCTTGAGCTATATTACATGCCCATTTACTAATTCAAAATGTGACGACCTTTAATTGATTCTGACGAGTCTATTATGAAATACACGAGTGTTAGGAAAAATGAAATCACAATAAACAGATTCTTCCAACTATTAATCACTTGTTGCATTAAAATAATAATAAAAATCACTTGGTTACTACATTCGTAATCTTCGTTCTCCCATTGGGATCGATCTCAACGTATACGAATCTAATATTGATCATTGGACTCTAACCAAGCATGGTTTCAAAACTGTAAAAATGCACTATCATCAAAAAAAAGATTGGACAGATTGGCAATAATAACTGATAAATCTGTCCAATCTTTTTTTTTTTTTATAATATTGCCTTTTTACATTTTTGAAACATTATTGCCTTTCTACATTTTTTAAACCATGCTTGGTTAGAGTCCAAGGCTGCGTTTAGTACACAGCCTAAAACATGTGATTCCTTTTCTTTGTTGTGGAAGAATGGACAATCAGGGCCTCGGGGGGGGGGGGGGGAAAACACATGCAAATATTTATATTTCTATTTATAGTTTACTTGGAAGACAATTATAGCTGGGCTAGAACCAAGGGCCAATAATTTCTTCTTCACATGATCTCACTAGATTGCATACAGCATAAATCCATTCTTCATATTATAATTGGAATTTCTCCCATACAACCTGTCTTCTCCAGCAGAAGGCAAACAGAACAACAGCTTGGAATTTCAGAGGCAGCAAGTTTGTAGCACCGACACAGGGAGCCACATACCGGACAACCAACGTCAGTTGTATATAGCAGATATGTTAGTTCAACAAGGGGTGACAAATTGTTTTGAGGCTAGGAATGCATAGGCAAAATATGGCTCCAGCCATCAAGGAGTGGCCACATTCTCCTTCGCCAGGGGAGCAATTTCCTCACCATCAATTCCAGGTTCACTTCCTGAAACTTCCAAGCTCAATAGCAACTGCTCCCACTTCTTGGAAGGTCCCTGTGCCAGTAGAAAACACATTTAAGTCTATAATAAAGTACATATGGGGTTTCAGATCCTTAAAACTGTCAAGTTCAGAGTCAGCAAACAGAGGCAAGAACAACTACTTAATATTTTATTTTGACCCACCTTCCAGGATAGATCTTGAGCCATGCAATTTGTTATCATCTCTTCTAAAGCAGGAGTACCATACGTCCTAAGGGCCCTTTTAATGGTTGTCGCAACAGCAGTCACATCAGCCGGATCAACAGCATCACACTGAAGTGGCCAAATGCAAGAGTTTGAGGCTATTTCCCACGGAAAAGATAAACTTGTAATTGGGTAATCCCGTGAGAAGCGGAGTATTATTACCTCTACATTGAAGCTTCCCATCTGAAATCCTGTGAAACCTTCCTTCACAGTGTCAACAAGTCCACCAGTCGATGCAACTATAGGAGCCTGCACCAAGGTTTTAATCACTGTGTGTTTATGATTCACAGAAATGTTGACATAATGATTTCTGAATAACCATAATCACACTAGGGAAAGGAAAAATATGGTTAGGGATTACCGTTCCATAGCGCATGGCATGCAATTGAATGAGGCCACATGGTTCAAACCTACTTGGGATCAACATAAAATCAGCCCCAGCAATGATCATATGTGCCAGAGGAACATTGAATTTTGCAATGCCCCTGGCGTTATCGGGATATTTTATCTCCAACTGTTCAAGTTGTTTCTCCATTGCCTTTTTACCTGTACCCTGAAAGAAAGATAAAGCAGCTTACGATGGGTCCTCATAGGAAGAGAAAAGGGGTTGGTTTTTTTTTTTTTTGGGGGGGGGGGGGGGGGTGGTGTTAAAAGCAGAAACAGTGGGTAAGCAATTTCAAGTACGTACAAGGACCACAATCTGAACATTCTCTCCGATAAATTGGGGAATTGCAGCTGCTAGGATATCTGAGCCTTTCTGCTCCTCAAGTCTACCGATGAAACCTATGACAGGGATATTTCTATCCACAGGCAACCCAACCTCAGCTTGAAGTGCTTCCTTCAAAAGAGGTTTGGCATCCAACACCTGAAAATGGCAATTCAGTAATAGTGCTAGAAAAGCCAGACAAGGTTGCATGATGGGACTGAAAAATGAGAAGGGGGAGGCTGAAGAAGAAGACGCCATTAAAGGTTCTTACAGTTGTAGCATCATATTTGATGTCAATATATTTGTCCTTAGACGGGTTCCACTCTTGAACATCCATCCCATTTACAATACCAGAAATTCCGGTCTTGCGAATGATGTTATCCAACTCCACACCCTTCTCTACGCCTGAAACTAGTTCTTCGGCATAATATGGGCTGACAGTGACGACCCTGTCTGATTCTAATATTCCAGCCTTCATCCAATTAATTTTCCTTCCTTTTACAGGCTTCTCATATCTGCAAAAAAGATTTGCAAAAGGAGTCATGAAACTTATAGCAGGTAGGAATTCCCCATAGCAACTGAAAATAAAATTATTTTACAGACATGGTAAGACCCCCTACCCATCTATAAAATCAAAAGAACTCTTATACTGATCCGGAAGATTGAGAATTGAGAAGTCAGAGAACGCAAATCTGCCTTGGTAGGCAATGTTGTGAATGCAGAAAACAACCTGTTAATGTCACAAGCAAGATAAGTCCATGAGGAAGTGCAAGTCCATAAGATTTCCAAATGAAATGGTTCAAAGCAAATTAACAGAATGCTTACCTTAGCACTTTTGTAAATCCCTCTAGGCTTATACATACTTTTCAGGTAGCATGGGAGAAGAGCCGTGTGCCAGTCATTGGCAATGAACACAACATCCTCGCCTGGAAAAAGAATGGATAACCGTCCTTAAATGAAATTATCTTCTTGGAACAAAAAAAAAATAAAAAAAGGGAGGGAAATTTAACAGCTCCAAGAATCGAAGGAGACCCTCACCATATGGTCCAGAGAAATGTTTGCTGCTGTTGAGATTCAGAACCCTTGGGGCTTCTAGAGCTGCCTGAAAGCCATAAAAGTGAGCAATTTATAATTCTAACTACAACCAAGGCTACCGAATTGTGAGTGTAAACACCTGGTGTCAATAGAGACTTAAGAAACAAGTAGTGGACCCAGATTGAAATGGCAACTCGTATAAAATGTTTAAAACAAGCACAAGCGTAATGAACGATAGATTGCTAAAGAAAATGTACATCCCAAAAAAGAGAACTCCAGAAGAAAATAAATTATATCTGTGAAATATGATTCATCATCTGCAGATTGAGGTTGCATACAAACTCCGATGGTTTGCACACTTTGGTTTACTGTTGCCATCATGGCCCCAATAACCACTAACTTCCCCATGGTCCCACAAATTGTATGCAGAAGCTATACATCAATCTGCCAGCTGAACCACATAGCAGCAACAGAAGGTACATCAGTTTCCATCTCAATTTTGCACTAGAGCAAGGATTGTTTTTGCAGCAGATGAGGCAGGAACTTTCAATCTGATCTACTGCAGAAAGCATAGGTACAAGGGGAAATCTTCTCTATTACCATGAGAATTCTGCATAAGGTTGCAAGTCTTCTGCAATTTTTATTTAATTATAGCTACCAACTGAGAACAGAATTGCACAGTATTTTAAAATTGATTCAGTAGTTTTCGGTTGATAAGATAAAAAGAAACTAGAGATAATAATGGATTACTAACCTGACATAACAAGATGAATCTGAGTTGGTTGTCCTGATAATCCTCTCCAGCTATAGGACCATAGACCTTGGAACCAGTTTTTCCCCATACCTTAAATTTAAGAAATGAAGCATTGCATAAGCATTCATTATCATCATGGCACCGGTTTAGTATAACAAAGCCCTATGAGGTGGAACAAAGAATAATCCTCTAAGCTTAAACCTACCTTCTCAAGGAACATAGGATGATCCACAAAAACACGATCAACTCCTCGTTTGTAACAGTGGAAGAACCGAACTGTTTCAGTTTTGTCCCCAACTTTAATCTGGGACATTACCAAGTCATTTAGAAATTCATCACAATTCTCTTGAATGGGATATAATATGGCCTCCAATGAAAAGAATGGTTTCCCCAGAAGCATCATGAGAATTTACCTCAAGAAGAACTTCTGTATCCCAGGCATCCTTGTACTGGTCATAGCGTGGAGAGACTGTCATAACTCGGTGCCCATTGGCCTTGAGAAGCACCAACCATATAGTTTAATGAATTAGTTCTCATTCAACGACGAGTACAGAATTAGTAGCAGAAAAACATAATAGAAGACTCATTACATTTGCATTCAAACAAGAAGGAAGTGAAACAGAGAACCGAGCTTACCGCCATAGCTGGTGGTAGTCCTCCAAGAACATCACCAAGTCCACCGGTTTTGCTCCATGGACCAACCTCTGCTCCCACAAAGATCAAGTTCATTCCTTTTCCACATACAATGGTTCGAAAACGCCTGTCATTTTCAGTTTTGAATCCCTTCTTTCCAGCTTGCTTTGCAATTGCCTTAGCATTGGTTATCTGAATCATATCAACTTTATTCAAAGACCTTAACCCATTGTGAGTCATTGTTTGATTCCTGAGGCCAATTTGTGTCCATGTTGCCTTGGTCTCAGGGCCAGATGCTCCCCCGCAGTTGAGGTGTGAGCTCCTAGAAACGAATTGTGATGCAGTCACGGTCGCCATCTGTAATAATCTTGCATTGAATAGGAGTAGATCAATCAGGAGACCATAATTGATCATGTGCATAAAAATATGGAGATGGTACTACAATCAAAGACGATACAACTCAACATAATTCACTAAAGGAATATCATGCAGGTAGTGATGGGGCTAATAATTTTTAATCTTTCCCCTGAAGTTCGCAAAGCCTGAGTACTAAATACAAGAAAGTGCATCAATTTCCAGTCTTATATGCTGCTTCACCCGAAAATTATCTTGAGAATGCGAACCTGGGAAACAAGTAGATCTCCGAAACTACTTTGAATATTTAATCACGAGGGAGAGATGAACACAAAGTGAATATAAATAGCTAGAGGAATTCAGTGCAGAACTCAATTAGGAAAACAGGTAAATTATTGTTTAACCATTGAAATCACTTCCAAAGAAACTCTCGAGGTTTAACAACAAAAGGAGAATAGGATATAATCTAAACAGAAGAAAAGAAAAATCATAACTGCAAAATGATAATTTGATTAAGGAAGCACGTAGGATCGAAAACCAAAAGCTCAGAAGCAGCAGATGATAACAAGAAGATACATCTTACAATAGCAAGACTATAATCACCTTCGGCGCATAAGCTATAGGGGTTTATGATAAAAAGAACATTACAGTAAGCTTACCACTTCAACTGCAGGAGGCTATTTGGGATCCAAAGAAAATGACGAACACTGCTCTCTTCTTCTCCGATCGGTTACTCGCAGCCGGCGAGGCGAATATAAGTTGGGGATGGCTGATGAAGACCAGGAAAGTCAAGAACTAACTGGCATTTGTAGTAGTTTGGGCCTGGGGCCCACATTCCACGTGGCGAGAAGAGGATGGTCCGGTGCACCTTAAGATCTGTGTCAGGGCCTGAGAGGACAGGGTGAGTGGGACCCCACAAGTATAGGGACTTGGGGTAGGGTGTATCTGGGCATAAACAGGGAATATGCGTTCGAAAAAAGACAACAGACTAGTGTTAAACTTGAGAATTGCAGCATAGGAACATATACGTAAGTTGGAGAACACCGCATGATTTGACATGTCCGTACTATATATATATATATATATTTTTTTTTTTATGAACGGCCATGGAACGACGCTTGGACTGCAGATTTTTTGCAATCCAGAAAATTTTGATTATTCATATTTTTTCTTTTTTGTGTGGACGAGTAGAAGACCGACGATTCGTGGCATGGGTCGCATCACGCATGGGTCCCCTACCCTGAACTCCGGAATCCGAGGTCCAAAACGTAGAAACATATCTTCGTCTTAATTCTTAAAACATAAATAAAAAATAAATAAAATATAATAATGGATCTTAATTTCTTGAATTCAAGAAGTTTTGAGTTCAACCTAAATAAACTTTCAATATATTAAAAAAAAACCTAAATAAAGTTAATTAGATGAAAAAACAAGAAGAAAAGCATGAATTAGATACACAAACACAGTTTTAGAGATTAGTATCAGATCAAGGAGACATAGATGTTCTTGTTATATTCGTTTTATTTTATTTGTGGTGTTTCAAGCCACGTTAATGCACCGTGGTAGAATGCTCAATTTTAGATACACATTTTTTGCTTTCAAAAAAATATCTCTCAAAATACTCTAAAATCTAAATGATGGTGAATGATCCATCTTATAGACTTATAGATCTTTTCTGACCAATTTTGCACATATATGTAAAAGATACACACCGGATACTCCCACTGTCCTTTCCCACCATGAATCAAAATTTAAGTAATTATTATATTCCTTTATCCTTTTTTTTTCATGTCCGCACATTACCTTCAATTATTTATTTGTTTTTAATGGACATTCAGCTCTACCACATGGCAAGTCAAAACTACAATTTGAAACATCCTCCCAATTCAAGAAAGGACGGCAAGGGCAAGGGGGAGGGGACTTGAACTCAACACATATAAAGGTGGAAGTTGCTTCAATAAGCAACATCTTAACACTTGACAATAATAGTAGTTTAGTAATTAATAATAAATATGACTTAATGGATCCCTTTGATGGTTATGTTTTGACCCCTTGTGGTCTGTATCTGCCCCATTGTGAATCTTTAATAAAAATAATAATAATAGTGATTCATTGGTGGTAATATGGGAACAGACTACGACGTGGTTTTTATATCATGAAATGTCCAGCCTTCACGCTTCTCCCTAAGAATCCTATTTCTCTAATTTCTCTTTGGTAGTCTGCACTAAGAGCTTAACTTTGACACCCAGTGTGTATCCATACACGTCTACATTATTCTGACCACTATTGTACACTCTCTCACAGTTCTATAATTTTTAAAATTTTATTTTGCCACTTGACAATAAGCGACGTTTCAGGTTAAGTTCAGCTTGTCACATAGAAGAAATTTAGGACTGTGCAAGGACAGGTTCTAGGTGGCCATCTAGAAAACAAGAGCTCTATTTTTGGCATTCGCTTTTTCTAATTTGAAGTGGGGATGGGACGACTAATCTCCAACATAGCACCACTCGATGGAGGATCCAAATCTTCTATATATGGTCCACGAAAAAGAGATATGAGGTGTATGGCATATTTGCCATAGACTGGTCTTAGGATGGATTTGGGTTCGTTGAGCAAGTGGCCAGACCGCCTGACTGGATCGTTAATTGGGTGCCTCGTACTTGGCAAGTGGGCACTCGTAATTTAAATTAATTACACCAACTTAGAAATGAGCTTATATTTGTAACTCTAAACATTGAAACGTACTAATCCACTTCAGTTGCTTCGCATTTGCTCAAACTTTGTGAGCAAGAGAAAGAAACTTTTGAAACTTGGAAGCGCCATTAACCTTTCGGCAATTTAATCTTTTTTAAATTGAAAGGGCCACTCCAACGTTCACACAGAAAACTAGCATTTGATGCTGAGATGCTGCAAATTGCAGAGACCAGCCTGTATTAGATAAAAGGAAGACACAAAGTCAAGCACAACGAAGGGACACCGGCCATGCTTCTCATTTCTGTTTCTCTAGAAAGTGATCTATCCTTCATAGTTTCTTCTCATTCATTTCGGTTCATCAAGTAAGGTATTTATGATATTACAATTGCTAGTGGACATGGGTCATATAAGGATAACTACAGAACCAAGAAATGAACTTGCTCTGCTGCTCAGTTTCTACATCAAGTTTCAAGAACAATGTGCTTGTTGCTTTGCAGATCTAGATTGAATGGAATTCCACCTCCATGCGACTCATACTATTATTAACGATCATTAATTCCTTCTTAATTTAACTATCTAATAGAGGGGAAAAAACAGCCACCTTACTGTTCAACGAGTCCAATCTAATCTCAGATGAAATAAAATTAGGGGCAACCTGAGGGACGAACTTAATGTGCATGTGATTCTTGGCGCCTTCCCCGCCTCGCTTGCACAAGCTCAATTCTGATACACCTCAGGTCGGTGGGAAAGGAGGAATTGGGTTCATCATTCGAAATCACCAATGAATCCTTGTTCAAGCCATCTCAGAACCTATCTCCTTTCTTCTTCAGTTTTCCAGAGGAGGGCTTGACGATTGGAGCTGGATTACTTCAAAGCATCGCTGAAGGGGTGGACAATCCATCCTTGCCTCTCTCCTCATTTTTTTGGGGGTAAAACCTCTCTCCTCAATTTACAGTAGGGGCTTTGGAGATCATTAATATTGTTCGGGATATTAAACATCTAGCCACCTATCAAAACAGTTTATTTTGTAATTCGGATTCAATAAATAATTGTTTCTTACCTAAAAAAAAAAATTTGAAAAGATTCAGTTTTCTCATTATCTCAATTTCTAGTAAAAATGTAATAAGGCATATGACATGCATCATATAGTGGAGATATAGCCAAAAGAATAAAAATAAGGATCACGGCACAATGAATCAACTTTGGATCAAAACTGAAAGGCCGATTAGACCTGATAGAGATTTCTCTTGAGAAAAGTTAAACAAAAACAGGATTCATAAAAGTTCACCAGCGCTCCTCCTCCCTTCTCACGCAAACTTTTTCAAGTACTAAGAAATTCCGACCCTTTTTATCTTTTTTCCTTTTATCTGTGCGCCGTCACCAAAGTCTCGATAAATCTCAAGCCGTCGAACCTAGGAGCGAATTTCTCCTTATCTGAAGACTTCCTCGAATTAGTCCCTCGGTTATTATTCGAGAAAGAACCCTATAACAGGGGGGGAAAATGTCAGATATGAAGCCAAGGAACTCCAATAGATCCAAAGGCCAATTTTTCAAAGAAACGACAAGGAGATCTTGGAAGGTGAGCGGAGACCGAGGGAGACGAAATATCAGAGGGATTTTAATGGTGCATAGAAACCATGGAAATACTCTACGATAAATTAAAAGTCCTCCAAAAAAAACAAAAAATCCTCATTTACATTACGGAAAGAGATAAATCAAATGCATACCTCAGTGGTAGAGCAAGAAGGGTAAACGGCGACGTCATGATCGCCAGGGGAAGAGAAAGCTACGGTGGAGGCAGCAATGACCGATGCAACGAGAGCTCCAGATCCCTTCATCTCAGCCGTCCGATTTTCACGTCAGCAAGAAACTGGAGATCGTAACCCAAAACGCTGCCTGGAAATTGAAGAAATCCGACGAAAACCCGCCGGATCGCTACCGCCGTCCCTAACCGCCGCCGGGGAAATTCTGCTACGTTTTTTGGCTTTTCCCCGTTCTGACTTCCTCCATTCCAAAGGCTCCAAAGCAATTTATAGTTGTGTTTGTCCTCCGGATTTCCTCCTCGTCCTGTTTTAATAGAATTTAACTTTCTTGTTAGTTCCGTGTATCTCTCCCGACTCCCGAGTACTCACCACTGACGATGGTGAGAAATTTTTTTTTTTGGCATTTGTCCAATGATTGTCTGACACGTATGGAGAGGAAAAAAAATATATGAAATAAAATGAGCAACCCATTAAGGAGGAAAAAAGCCCTGAAAGTTGAATGTAATAGCATCCAAGCAACCCGAAAGGCAGAAGCAGAACTAGTGGTGGTTCTTGGTTGCCCTGCTGGTTTCAAAACAATAAAGGCCTAGCGTTTCACCATTTTTTGTTTGATCCAGCCGGTCTGTTTTTTGATTGGCATAAATATGTATGGACGAGACTGAAATTCTATGCAAGTAGACTTTACGGTCCTACCACTAATTATGGTTATGAGTATCTTTGGTGCATCCCTTTGTGTTTTTTTTTTTTTTCTTTGATAAATATAGGCTTTTAATGATAATGATACAGAGATTTTTCTGATTTTCTTCAAAATTCAAGGCCGGCCCTGGTCCTGACCCCTGAGTCCAGACTTGAGCCTTGTGGATTGAGCTGTTTTTTTCTTTTCTTTTATAAATTTTTTTGAGTCACTGGATCATCCTCAAACAAGTTCCCTAAGCAGGAGGAAAGTCGGGAATGTTGTTGAAAAAATTTTTGTTCAAAGACTAGGGGTATTTTTACCCCACCTGTCTTCTGGTTTTAACCCACTTAAGTTCCCATAACTCAGATTCTAGGTTTCGGAGTAACCGTCGGGTTACATAGCCCACCTGAGTTTCCAGAACTCAAATTCTAGGCTCTAGAACATAGTTTTTTAGGCACTGCTAAAGCGTCGCCTTACCGGCGCTTTGACGCTGATGTAGTCTATAGATTGTAAGGCAGTGCTCCGCCTTATGTGAAGTGGCACCTTATGGATTTTTTTTTTAAACACATTTTAAAATTACTTGATGAAGATTCCAAATATAGATTTTTTATTGGTAGGTGTATGGTTTTGTTAACACTTGAGATATATGGGATCAGCTTTACTCCACCAAAAATAACCAAAACAAACAAAACAAAAACACAATTCATAAATAGGGTTTGGATTTTGTCAAGGGTTTTAAGAAAGGGCTTTGAGAAGGAATCAAGGAACAAGGAAGAACCACTGATCCAAGCGACCATTTTGCTCCGGCAACGGTGAGCTTGCTCCGACAGCGATGAACTTCATTCTTCTTTGACAGGAGTAGAAATATAGTGGATGATCTTAGGGCTTAGGCACTCATTTTGGCATCATAGAGGTAAGTATAATAAATACTTGTATTTTTTGTCTTCTTTTCTTTATATTTATAATTTTATCTCATAATTATGTATTTATATTATATGGTAATATATTATGATGATTGATGATTGATGAAGATGAACTTAGTTTATTCACTTTATTGATTTGTTTTCTTGATGAATATCTTACATTGGTATGAATATGAACCTTTAATATTTATTTAACATATGAGTAATAGGATTCAACTAGGATTTGAGCCAAATAGATTGATTTTATAAAAAAAATTTTACATGAAGGCTTTAATTGATAAGGCGACGCTTTATGCCAGCCTTATCTTTAAGGCGCTCCGAAAGACCCTCATACACCTCCATCACTTTACCGCCTTAAAAACTATGCTCTAGAGTAATCGACGAGCTACATAACCCACTGGTCTTCAGGTTTTAGCCCTCCTAAGTTTCCATAACTCAGATTTCAGGTTTTGGAGTAATCAATGGCCTGAAACCGACGAACTACTTAGCCCACCAATCTTTGGCTCTGGCCCACCTGCCTTTTTATAATTGTCAGAATTGGTCCAAATTTTATGGGTAACCCCCATTTATGATTCTAAACCTGATTTTAACTTTCAAACATGATGATTTTGACCTCAAAATGGTGAAATGATAAACCATTATGTTTATGATAGGTTATACTCAATATACACATACCCACACATCAGATCTTTTTCGTACTGGGTATAAGTACCGTATACATATACAAGTAAGTGAGGAGTGGACTCTGATTTAAATTCAAAATGTTATGCATCATTTAACATGTGTTAGCCTAGATATGTCATCATATTACTTGTGTATACTAGACATCACATATGCCATATCACACATTGTATGTGCATTCACATAATATGTTATGCTTTGCTTTATGATAAATATCCTTTATGTCTTGATGTATGTGATGGGAGGGTTTCATTTGGACATGACGTATATGCTAGATTAGATGCCGTAGTCGGCTTGAAAACGAGTGCATGGTGGCACATGATATGGGACGCGGTGCCATCGTGTAATCGTACTATGCTCATGTAGAGGCATGTGGCTAGGATGTGATTTATCCTTGTACTACGACCCTTTCCAACAAGGGTTTACATATTGGGAGATCAGTGGGGGGAAGCATCGGGTTACGATTGTCGAACTCCTGCAGCAGTTAGAAGTACGCATTGCTGATCGCTAGGACAGTCGGTAACCCCGGTGATATATTCAGAGGGCCGATCGTACTGCTTTTATTTCGGGTGGATTCACCAATTTACTTTTCGTCATTTTAATTTGCTGAGAGTCGGCTTACATATTAAATTCTGGTACCAACGGTGAGCCTTATCCGACAACGCTATAGGCATATCGCGGGATAAGGTTCACGACTCGTACCCAGGGCATACGTGCACTGTGGTTGTGAGTAGCATAAAACCTATGATCTAGCAATGTTGTTAGGCTAATAAGATTAAAATGAATTACATATAGGCACATTTGTTTGGTGATTATTTATGTGGTTTACCTTGTGTGGTCTTCTTTTCCACTTACTGGGCTAGTGAGCTCATCCGATGTGTACAACTCTTTTTAGGTGATTTTGCAGGTTACCCGCCTGGTGATCAGGAGCCGAGCCCCACCATTGAGTTTCCATCTGAGGATTGGTGGGTCCTTAATGAGTTCGAGGACGGTGCCGATTGCATGTGTGAGGATTGTGCTGCATGACAGTTGTGACTCCTGAGTGATTTTTTTTATTATTCTTTTGATATACTCCCTTTTTGTTACTTGATGCTTAAATTGTTGTATTTTTGTATATGTATATATATCATGCATTCGGGCCCAAATGTATGTAACCTTTATAACTCAATACGGGTATCAAGTATTTGAGAAACAATTACTATGAACAGGTATTTTGCTGAAAATACAGGTATATTCTTAGATGCTATATTGCAGGTATTGTATTGTTGATCCTGACAGGTTTGTGAGTTAACCGGTGTTAACTCGGTCATCTACTTGGTTTTGTGCGAGCGGGGTGTGACACCGGCTCTCCCTTGCCTTCTCTTAGGTGCAGATCTACTAAAGCATCATGAACTGCAAGGAAGATCTACTGATCAATTTTTACCACATCAGCTGATTTAGAGACAGATCGCTTGAGAGTTGTGTTTAAAACGTTGGTATGTTGAACCCAATAAGAGCAAAATGGGTATTCAATGAAAAATAGATCCAATTAATGGATTGACCCTCAAAAGATCCTTGCAGTGTTAGATTTGCGATTTTAAACGTAATAAACGAAATTTGAGGGAGAGAAGCACAAAGTAAAGCAAAAGCGGGGGGAGGTGGATGTAAATTTCCAAAAAAAAAAAAAAAAAATGAAAATGAAAATTGATCGCAAGGTAATCAGCCAGTTGGAGGTGAATCAAATTAGATTTCAGACGATTTTGGACCCGTTTCTGCTTCTACAACCTTGCAAACATAGTTGGGTGCCGGTGGACTGTGGACTGACCGTGGACTGCCCTCGGTGTATATAAACAAGGAATCAGTATTAGCCATTTCCGTTCCAGACAAATCGCTCTGCATCGGTCAGGAATCGGCCACAATTGGCCAGATTTTATTTGACCTAGAAACTGAGTGTGAAATGTGGAAACGGTAGAAGAAACCATGATCGAGCTCGGCCGATTCATTCGAACCGAGTCCGTCAAAAAGCTCCCTCCCTTCATCCTCATGGCCTCAATACCACACCAAAATCTCAACTGCCAGGCGGTCTTTACTAAGCCCCAACTTCCTGGGTTTCTCCGCCTGTCGTTGCTCTATATTTTCTACTACTTCCTCACCTTTGCTCTGCTCCTCACAATTTTCTCTGTGTTATCCGTCTTCGATCCCAATTCCTAATTCCCAATTCCAAAGAAAGCACAATCTTTTACAGACGGAGAAGGAAGGGAGATAAAATTTAGGAGTGGATCTCTGCAACAGCGGCAATGTCTTCAGCTTTATCGGCAATGAAGATCCTCCAGCCACTCCCTGTCTCCACAACCGCCACCGGATTTCCAGAAAACACTCTCTTAGATCCCCTCAGATCGAATTCCTCCTTCCTCGGCTCAACCCACAAACTCCGCTTCAATTCCCTCAAGCCCTCTTCCTCTTCTCAACGTCGATCTGCCGTTGTTGCCGTTTCTGACGTCGTCAAAGAGAAGAAGCTCAAATCAAACTCCTCCCTCGCCGATCTGGTATCATTCTCTTATCCTTTTCACAGAAAGCATATCCAAATTTCATTTATCCCGAACCCCCCCCCCCCCTGGTTCCCCCTTTGTTGGCTTCCAAATTTTATTTCTTGCGGATCTGCAAACCCTAATTCTAAAATCTTTTCATTCCTCCCTTTTTGTTGCAGCTGATCACCAAGGAGGAAGGTCTGGAGCTTTACGAAGACATGGTTTTGGGTAGAGCTTTCGAGGACATGTGCGCTCAGATGTACTACAGAGGTAAAATGTTCGGCTTCGTTCACCTCTACAACGGCCAAGAAGCCGTGTCGACGGGATTCATCAAGCTCTTGAAAAAGGAGGATTCCGTGTGCAGTACTTACCGTGATCACGTTCACGCCCTCAGCAAAGGTGTCCCGGCGAGTGCCGTGATGAGTGAACTCTTCGGCAAGGCCACTGGGTGCTGTCGAGGCCAAGGTGGGTCCATGCACATGTTCTCCAAAGAGCATAACCTTCTCGGCGGCTTCGCCTTCATTGGCGAAGGAATTCCGGTTGCCACTGGGGCTGCTTTCACTTCCAAGTATAGAAGGGAGGTTCTAAAAGAGGCTGACTGCGATCATGTGACGTTGGCCTTCTTCGGTGATGGAACCTGTAACAATGGGCAGTTCTTTGAGTGCTTGAACATGGCGGCCTTGTGGAAGTTGCCCATTGTGTTCGTCGTCGAGAACAATTTATGGGCAATTGGGATGTCGCACCTGAGGGCCACCTCAGATCCTGAGATTTGGAAGAAGGGACCTGCCTTCGGGATGCCTGGGGTGCATGTGGATGGGATGGATGTTTTGAAGGTGAGAGAAGTGGCCAAGGAGGCCATCTCCAGGGCTCGAAGAGGCGAAGGACCGACTTTGGTAGAGTGTGAGACCTATAGATTTAGAGGACACTCGTTGGCTGATCCCGATGAGCTCCGTGACCCTGGTGAGCTTCTTATTCTCTGCTCTTCTAATTCTGCATACTGTGAAATCACTTCCATGTTTCCTGTCTGTTTGTTATGTGTTTGAACTCGGGTAATACTCTGGGGGAACTCTGAGGGCGTAGGAATTTGTGCTTGAACAGTGGAATGCGATTCATTCCTTTCTTCGGTAGGTAAAGAAATTGAATCCCGATTCCAAAATGACTCAAGGGTAGTGTAGCTAGCTCAGTTTTTAATGGAACGCTTAAAGAACAGCCGGAAGGAAGTTTATTGTTCTTCCAAATGCGAAGTGTCTGGTATGAGGTTACTATGATACAAATTGATTGGTGGGTCTGTGGAATGCTTGCTTGAATCTCAACTGAGAAAGCTATTTTTCAGAGAAAGATGTTAGGTGGTGGGTGTGGCCACTGGGGTGTTTCGGTGCTTAGTTTGAAAAGGAGCACATCTAAAGACACCTTCTGAAAAGTATTCTTTTTGGTATTTGTATCTGTTCTCCAAGTTTTTGTTCTGTTTCCCCATAGATGGAAGTGAAAAAAATGATCGCTTCACACCATTGGATACACCCTTACTCTCTTGTTTTGAGACTGTTGTTTACTATTGCTTGAAGATATTTTCTTCGCGTTCACTAACAAGCTTTGGGTTTTATTGAATTCGGTGTTTGCTAGTTATACTGGAAGATATCATTTGTGGTTTTATGTGATCTCAGCATCTAACTTCATGTATATATTTCTTCCCCATCACCCCCCGCCAAAAAAATAAATAATAAATAAATAACCCCCTTTTCCAGTGTGGGAGCTGCAGCTATAAGTTTAGTTTTGAAAGTCCTAGAATTCCAACTGCAAATTCCTATTCGAATTCTAACCATCCAGTCTGAATTGAATAAATGTCTTAATGTTCTATGATAATTAGATTTCATTCCGGAGCACCGTATATTGTTGAACAAATTTTTTTTTTTACCACTTTCAATGTACTTCCAGAATCATCTTACTACTGAATGCATACATCAGAGTTGTTACCATTGCATCCAATTTGCATGGAAATTTGTTAGAAATTTTCATCTCGTAAAGGATCTTAAGTTTGGGCAACATGATAGTCCTTTGGCATCCATGTGGGTTGTGGGTCAGGATTGAAATCTTTAGTCTCATGGTGTTCTCCCATTAATGTTTGACTAGCAAAATTGGAACCATTAATTGAAACTCTGAATTTGGGAATTCATGATTTGTGCCTGCTAAATACCCTCTGTAGTCTTATAGACAGATGTTGGAACTTGTGTGTTCTGTAAAACTTCTAATTGTAATCACAGCGACTTAATTTGACATTGCATGTTTTGGGGCATATTGTTAATTTTGCTTCATAGAGCAGTCTTTTACTTTATTTTGATTGTTCTCTATGTAAGTTACATGATGGATAATTTCTCTTGTTTATGTGGAAAGCTAATTCTGATATTTTTTTTTCTTTTGGCTTTTTGTCTGCAATTGCATATGTTTGATTGATATTGGATGTTAAAACAACCTTGGGGTGATTGAAGATCCAAATGTTGAGCTGTGTGAATTTTTCTTATTCCTTTGTTAAGAATTGCTGGATAATTTCTCTACCTTAACTTTTGTCTGTTCTGGCAGCTGAGAAGGCTCGCTATGCCGCAAGAGACCCCATAATAGCTCTGAAGAAATACATGACTGCGAACAATCTGGCCAGTGAAGCAGAGTTGATGGCCATAGAGAAGAAGATTGATGAAGTGATTGAGGGTGCCGTGGAGTTTGCAGATGCAAGCCCTCTTCCACCTCGCAGCCAACTGCTGGAGAATGTGTTTGCAGACCCAAAAGGTTTTGGAATTGGCCCTGATGGGAAGTACAGATGCGAGGATCCTAAATTCACAGAAGGCACTGCTCAGGTGTAAAGGGTTTAGTTGCTAATCTTCCAGATATGGTTGGGATGACCTTACTGATGGATATTCCAGTGCTTCAAAGCTCAATTTTTTGGTTCGAGTTGGCTCTCCTTACATAAGTTGGGTTTGTTTAACAGTGTTTGTTCTTTTTGTATTTTTTCCGTTCTACAGATTTTTTTGATTATATTGTTATCTCTGGCCTCTAGTCCTTACTCCCTACTATTTTTCTGACGAATGAGCCAAAAGGTTCTGATTGAAAAATCCCGTAAGGTTTGTGACTTGAGTCTAAATTTGCAGAACTTACGATATGAATGTGAATTTTTTTGTGTGGCTCCTTCTTGTGATCATGCCATGGTTTCAGAATTCGGAATCAGAGCAGTGGAATAAATTATTCTTCGAGGGAGAGGAATTAGTGTACCAATGAGAAGTGATGAAATGGTTTTAATACATGTTGATGAGATATAGGAAGAGAGAGGATGCTAATGGAACTTAAAAAATTCAAGACCGTGGTGTTCAATAAAGGGTATGCGTGCCACAAAATGGATGACTATATGATAGGATTCAAATTTAAAATTTGACAAATGGCTTATTCATATCACTCACTCTATCCAACGGTAAGTAACTGGTGAGGTTTTTCTTGCTTAACAATAGTTCTTCCATCCTACAATGACCATCTTAAAATAGTATCGAATTTTAAAAAGTGATATAAGAATAATGTAACAGGTTTAACCAAAATTCATTATTTTATTTGAGTAGTAAACAAACGATATGGAAAAGACGAAGACCAAAATGGGCAAGAAGGCGGTACAACCTCACTGCAGAGGATTTTTATGCCCTTGAAAATAGGCCCCACGCTTAGCTCAAGAGCTCACCCTTCGGCTTATTAGGAGTCGTCTCTTTCAGAGAAAATTCAACAAGATAATACTCATAAGATCGATAAGCTAGTAGTCATAGGAATGTGGCTATGCAAAAAGATTGATTTGGCCAAATCAAAACCCCTAGATACAGGTATTATTTGTCATGTGGAAAACTCAAATTTTATCGTTTAATTTTCCATTTTAAAAGAATTCAACGAAATATTCAAAGAGATCGGGCCCATGTAGAGAGGTTCAGTTCCTGGTCACAGCCGCCAAAACTTGCACCTTTTTTTTTTGGTTTTTACCACAGATAATAAAAAGAAAACAGAGCCGCACGTTTTAATCGCGACAAACAGAAGAGTGGTTCACACTTGGCAGAAAACAATCAAAATTCGTCACAAAAGAGATGCAACCATGTTTTGTTGTAGCAATCTACAACTCATAAGTCCAGCAGGCAAAGTTGCAAAAATGTAGTGGTAAATAATGGATGGCCAAGCAATGAGAAGGAAAATTGGATTAGATTCCGGCCCTTATTCCAGTGGCATTGGATCCTTCATCCTTTGTTGACATTATTTATTTCTATAGACTACAAACATACTTTGGTGGGCTAAGGCTAACCGTACATCTTTCCCCCCTCACCCGAATTGGACGGGTGTGATAAATTCTGGGGTTTTTTTTTTTTTTCTGAAGTGAAGAATAAAAAATGCTATCTAATTCCAGAATTCCCTCCATGGTATTCCTCCAGTTGCTCCCTGGTGAGTGAGGCAGCGTCACAACCTCCTCCCAATCTTCCCAATGTTTGCAAACCGTCTGGCTACTCCAAATATAACTGCTTTGGTCAACAGGCCTTTGTCAAGACTACAAGCAAGTATGACAGCCCCACCTACAACCAGGAGCTTCGGGATGCCCTTCCCCTTGGGTTTCTCATCAGACAAATTCAAGTTTTCAACCTCTGAGGAACCATTGTTGGTCTCTAATGATCTCAGGTACTCTGCATTGACCTTGGAATTGATCTGGGCCATAAAAGCACACTGGGAGATTGGGGCCCCTGATGCCCTACGTCTCTGGTAGGCACGTAAGCCTGGTTCAATCTTCTTCACAGCTCCCCACATACCCTGTCTAACACCAAGCTTCGCAATTTCCCATGGAATGCCCATATCTTCATGATGGAAGAGTACCACCTCACAGGCAGTCAGCTGACCACCTCCTCTCTTTGATTCCACTGGTTTATGTACAAGAATAAACAATTTAGTATTATTTATTTATATTGTGGGGAGGGAGGGTCTCCAGAAAGAAAGAATGATATTTCATAAGAACTAAGAACAAAGACGATTAAACAGTGACACTAGAAGGGAAGATAGAATGTGGGTGAACGCAACCAACACTATCTAAAAACATCTTTAGGATTTCAGCTGCCTCAGTCAAATGAATTTTTCAGATAAGTTCAGCCACAGCAGATTCTTTTATTATCTCACCAAAGTGAAATTATTCCTTAATGATTGATAAACAATGATATGCAATTAATCACCCCTCAAAAAATAATACAAAAATGCTATAATTTAAACTTGATTGTCTTCCATTGACAATAGCCAAAACATTCAAAAATCAAAAGTGCTAACAAAGAAGAACAGGGTTCAAATATGGACTACATTCTGACTAAATGCCTCTTTCATGCCATGAGGAGTGTCTGTTGGACTTCAAAAATGAACATGCAGTTTACATATTATCTACACATGGGTTGCTTTTCATCCATCTGATAATGTCATGTGTCAAGAGGATGCTTGAAAATTGTTAGAAAAACTCTCTTTCAGTTTCATGAACAACATACAGCAGTTTATATCATTGAAACACGCTACAAAATTAGACATGTGATAAATCCAGGGGGCATATCTACTGAGTTGCTGAAATGACCAATTGACCTGCCCACAGGGCAAAAAAAGGGCCATGCAGCGGGAACCCCTTTCAGCTGCAAGACAATTGGCACCTTATCCCATAGAGAGAGAGAGATTGCAAGTAAAATCCTAATCAATCCATCTCCCTTATATTTTAAAACCAGAGATCACATATAGAACAGAAGCTAGGGAAAGACTGATAGGATGCAGAAACTACTAAAAAAACCGAAATAATGCCATCTATCATACAGTAAAATAGACGAGGCTAACATGGAGAGAGAGAGAATGAGAAGAAGAAGAAGAAAATGAAGATTTCATTTACCAGCTCGAATGCACCAACTTGAATAGTACAGGTCAACACGTCTTGGTTTGTTACGCCTTGGCACAGAAGCATAGGGTACTCCCTGAAACAGAAAGGGAGACGGAATGCAATTAGGTCAAAGAAATTCTTCTACCTTTTTTTTTTTTTGGAGAAGGAAACTACCAATGTTTATTCATCATCTGTTATATAGACATTTTATATAAACGGTGTATGAGCAATAAACTTTGTGGGAAAGCATCGTGCAAACTATAAAAAAAGAACCAGAAGATGTTGACCAACATGGTGAGATTCTTCAAATGAAAAGTAGAAACCTCTTATGGGTTGTTCGAGTAGTAACCTTATTTTATTAAAGCAAGCTAAGATTTTAAATTCAGAAGTACACATCAGATGTAACAAACAGTATCATGTTTAACAAGACCATTAGAGCAGCCCAATTCCATTAAGTTACTCATTCCTCAAGAAGATTCATAACATGCCCCAACCTGTTCCCCCTCCCTCCCTCCCTCCCTATTTTCTAACATAGTAACATGCAAATGAAATTCCATGCACTGAAGCTTGGTCTCCACAAGATACCAAGACCAAAATTATTGAAGCAAATATGTCACCAAACATAATGGTTTGAGGTTGAAACATATGTAACATAGATATGGAATACTCAACAAATATTTTAACAAGTTCTAACTTCCATACCTTAGTGACACAGTAATATGTTCTTCCTGATTCCCAAATTCGGCGTCCTATGGTGTATTCTCTGTCACTACAGAAGAAGGGGAACTGTGTGACAGAAAAATTGGAGAGTGTGAGCAGCTGCAACCAAGTCAAGTCATCCACAAAGCCGACAAAAGTGAATCTTCTTACCTTGCGTATCCAATGAACTACCATAGTTCCTGTGGTGGGGCATTCCTCCAATGTTGTAGAATGTATAAGCATGTCATCCCACTCCATTCGGAACTCATCATCCCAAAAGAAGTCCCTCACCAACTCCGGTGTAGCATCCTCAAAAACAGTTCTGCTGCGGTATTGTGGAGGGCCGGTCTAGCAGATTGAATAAAGCATTGATGAAGAAAAGGTCAGACAACAGAAACTCGCAAAAGGTTTTTACTTTACTTTTAAGGGGGGAAAACGCTATAGCAAGTCCTAGCAAACGATCTACATACATGTTAATCGGACATGCCACTACATTTGCTCTATCAGACTGAAGTAAATACTAGCAGAGGAGACACAAACTACCTCAGGGTCTCTCCGCCAAGCTTGATAGCTCATGTTAGGGGTTGAGCGATCCATCATCTGTATCCATGCTGGACCTCCGTCTTTCACCTCAACAAGCTGACACAAATGTTCTAGATCCTCCCCCGTCACAAGAACCGATTTTTCACTTTTCAGCTGTAACGAACTGGATCACCAAAACAGCAAAACCAATAAGTGCGTTTGTTGGGGAACATGGAGAAACTGATAGTCCGATATTGCAAGCTAACTCTCTCAATCTTGTATATCCTTTTTTCTCTTCTCAAAACTAACAAATTTCTACCAAAGTTCTCCTTTTAATATAGAGTACCGTAAAGGCATTTTTATGCATGACTAAGATTCAAGGCTGACCTTTCATTTAAAAAATAATCAAAGTTGACCAGATGAAGGGCGACAAATTCAACATACCTGCAGATGGGACTTTCAGCTGCCGGCGCAGAGAAGGTCTCCTTCTCCAACCCATCATCAGAGATCCATGAATTGCAACTGGGCAGCTGTGGCTTCAAAGAATTAAGGCTTTTTGGTATGGAAACAAAACCAAACAACGGGGGAGAAATAAAACCAGGCAAAAAGGATGGCGATTGTAACGATGAAGAAGGATTTAACACTGAACAATCCAGCTTATGTCCGCCCAAAGTCGCCCATTTTGGCTTCCACGACCATCCAATTACAAGCCCTATAAGAAAAGCAATCGACAGAGGACCCAAAAACATCACCAGCTCCATGAAAACGTCCCCAATCGTAGGTCTTTGTAAGATATCGCACAAGGCCGAAATTAATGCCATAAAAGTTTAGTTAGAAAAAAAAAAAAAAAGGAAAGGGAAGAAGAGCAACCACGGGCAACAGCAACGGCAGAAAATATGAAGAGAGAAACCCGCGATTCGATAGTTTGGGTAATAAGCACAGGAAATATTCGAGGGTTTCGAAAGAAGGAGAGAGCAGGTAAAAGTAAAACCCTGGAAAAAAAAATGTCACTGAATTTAGCGAAGAAATCTAGATATGAGAAAAGAAGAAATAAAAAAAATGGAAGGATAAGATTCAGATAGGGCAGCAGTCCATCTAGATTCTAGCAGAGGAGAAGAAATAGAGACAGAGACAATCGAGGGTATTCACGCAGAATTTCGGATAAGGATTCAGAGACGAGCGGTGGAGACTAGTGATGCGTGCAAGCTGGATTGGATTGCAGTTGGTCCTTAATTTCACTTCTTCTTCTTCTTCTTCTTCTTCTTCTTCTTCTTCTTCAAGTCCTTCTTCCGCCCAAAAGCATCTCTACATTTGGCGGAGAATAAGGAAACCAACACGTCAAAATCTGCTATTTGTCGAAAGGACAAATATAGAGAGAGAGATATATGCAAACTACGAAACTAAATCCCCAGTGTTCCCTCCTCCGTTCCTTCGCCTTCCTATAGCTCTTATTATTAGTTAGTGCATATAATATATATGTGTGGTTCGGTCGCTGCCCTGACTGCCCTCTCGCTTTTCACGTTCGCTGACTTTGAACTTTGGGATTTTTTTTTTTTTTTTTTTTTGAGATTTCTTTCCTTTTGTAACGCGGCAACCGCATTCAGTAGCCAGTGACTCAGTATGGTGGACGGTGGACCTTCTATGCTCCAATTAATTTGTTAACAAGTTCTAACTCCATATTAGCTTCTAACCATGTTTAACTATTATTTATACTAATCTCATATTTCATACTTTATCATTCATGCATGAATAAAAAATAAAAGAATTGAAGGTACACTGGTGGTGTGTACTACATTTTCTCTTGAAAAATATTTGAAGGACCATTATATATGATCTTATATAAAATCCTTGAGAATCAGAGTATGATCACACATACTTTTCCTTGAAAAAAAAAAAAATACACTTACTAAAACTATGCTATGGGCATACAGGAAGGAGTAGCTCACAATTCATATACAAGGAGCCCATGATTAGGGAAGAGAGAATGTGATAGTGATGGAAAATATTAACTATTGATGTGGATCCTACTTTAGTCCCTTAATGTTATGTTGTTTTTAATTACCATTGTGAAGAAGGATTCATATCTTCTTTTAAATGTATTCTTTATTTTCTTTTTTAAATCTAAGCGATTTGATTAGTTGAGGTGCGCGTAAGTTGGCCCGAATACCTTGGTTATAAAAAAAAAAAAAAAAAAAAAAAAAGATTATAAAGAAAAGTAAAATTTGGTATCCAAATTTAGAATATTTTAAATTTTAACTATACAATCTTTATTGGCAATGATTTTAAAATTTTAGTTTTGCATTAACATCATTTCCTTTTCCTTAATGGCTTATTCTTTTGCCTCAATTCAATTGTAATATTTAAGATATAATTCAACACCATTTTAATATCAATATACCCCCCACATGTATGTTCATTTACCCTATTGATCATCTTGATTGTCAAAAGTTCACAGTGATTTGTTCTGCAACCTAGTCAATTTAAATAAAGGTTGAAACTTGACATTGGGCAAAAGGCCTTAGAACCTGTATATCTACAAAATTTAGGTTCCATCTTACATATCCGACCTTAAAATCTGCATATCTATAAAATTTGGATTCCACCTTACATGCCACCTGACAAAACAGGCTAGCACAAACAATATAAGCTTCCCTTGGTGATTTGACTTGAAAATTTACATTATTTTCTATTACGTTATATTGTTATTATTTTTTATTTAGTGTTCGAGAGGGTAAACCATTCAACAAACCTATAAAAGAATACTCTTGTAACTAAACTAAGCCCTAAAGAATCTCTGGTACTGATGGTGATAAGGAGTAATCACTAACGGATTGGTGAAGAAGACAGAATTACAAAATTTATGCAATTAATACCTTGGGGGACTTACATAGTGATACACAGACGAAGAAGAAAAGAGGGCAAGAATCATAAGACATTAATAATCATATATTTATGAAACTCAATAGAGATATGCTTCACATTACGTAGAATTGCTTCTAGGGCATCTTGTACGTGTTGCTGACCTAGCAACATTTAATAGATTGGTGGGGGTGGAAATAGTCTAAAAAAACTATGACAACTTGTCTTAAGAGTTAAGACCTAGTTTTTCTTTCACCATGGTGAAAAATAACCTCTTCCTGACTAAGCTCCTCACTAAGCGTTGTGAATGCCAAGATAGGACATACTTCGATCTAGGTTTGTACCAGGAAAAAAAAAAAAAAAAAAAGGGATCTAGGCACTTTATCAGAAAGAAAAAATCGATCTAGGCTCAATACCTTATCATATGTAAACCCATATTTATCCAATTTCGACCCACAAGTATACCAATTGATTCCAATTGAGTCCGATTGAGCCTACTAGTGCCGGACAACTTCTTCTGATTCTGACAATACCCTAATTCCATTCGAAGCAAGGTTGTTCCAAAAAGCCCCAAAGCCCATTCACAGCACCAATTTATCACGTGCATCGTTGTAGGACGCATGCATTACACATGTGCGTTAAGATTTTTTTTTGGGGCTGGGAAATGAGTTTGCACGGCTGATTGAATGGGTAGGCTGTCTTGAGTAGAAATAGTGGACGAAAATGTGAGGTTTCGGACTTTTAAGGGTGTGGACGGTAATGAACATATATCAACTTACGGTCCGGGGATCACCACACCACATATTTCCGTGAGCCTGACCAACCGACCTAAAAGAATATATGAAATAAAATGCATCTCCACCCCAACTTTTTAGTATCCAAAACAATAGACAACAACCGCATTTAAACTTCATGATTAATTATGGCATCGTCCTTCGCTGTGGATCACGAGAGGTGGATGGCGGACCTTCCTCCTGCACAGTTCGCATGACCAAATGGCAGTGTGCTACCCTACAAATGCCACAAAAAACACACACACACTCTTTCTCCTTCCTTGTTGAGAGTTCTAAGCAAGCCATTTACCATTATCCCCCCCCCCCTACTTCCTATCCCATGGGCCCACTTGTCCACCAGATCACCGCAAGGGACAACTTATTGTTGGTTAGATTTTTAGGCCTTTCTTCTCTTGTCATTTTAAGTGATTCTTTAGGTGTAATTCTTGCTTGTAAGAGATTTCCATCTTCCTTAGAATGTTCTCGTACATTCTTGATCCGTGGATTTGGAATCCATTTTTTTTTTTCATTTAATAGATTTCAAATCTATGGACCAAGGACGTACGGGATTGTTCTCGTACATGAACCTGATCCGCTCTCCTTTAGTTCAGGGAACTGTTAGATTTGATTTGGCTCGTTGTTGGTGGTCTCATGCACCCTAATATATTACTCATTGTAACTCTTTGGAAAGGTATATTCTTTCTCTGGTTTTGCTTAATAAATTCTTGGTTTCTGATTTTTTTTTTTAATTTTAGAAAAGTCATTTATTTTTTATTTTTATTTTGACAAGTTTAGCCTCACAAAAACTATTGGATTATCATGGTCGAATCACAAGATATGTAAAATCTACTGAAGTGTGGAGGGCCTTATGCGTAATGGATGGCTTGTACCTTTTTCCAAAATGGAGTGATTCATCGATTGAGCAGGCATCTTTTCTCAATTATATTAAATTATGGTACATTCTAAAAAAAAAAAAAAAGGTGCAAGTTTACTACAACGTTGCATGGTTTGCACCAGTGTCGAGGCTAATGTGAGAGTGTGCATGGACATCCAGACAAGGAGTAGCACAATCTATTGAATATTGGTTTCAGAGAAGAATGAGAAATCTGAAATCTGCCATGGTAAATTGTAACAAGGAAAGGGTGAGGATTACACATATTATAATTAATTCTTGCAATGTCAAGCAAACTCGAAGAACTGAAAGAGAGAAAAAAAGGTGGAGGTGGGGGGATTGTTTCCCTGCTTGGCAATATAGTTTACACAAACAAAAAATACCCAATTAATACCTTTGAAAATAAATTATTCTAAGAGATAGAGAGATCATTTCAAAGGAGAGAGTGGGAGACATAGGCATCGTGGATGGAGAAGGCAGAAAATAAAAAACATGAATTACTTTTCAATTTCCACGTCCCCATCCATATATCCAGACAACCTCAATTGTCATCTCACCTCACCTCACCTTGCCCCTTATGTCACAACCAAACAATGTCTTAGAACCACCAAAAAAACATGAAAAGAATGAAAGGTTTTTCCTAAACAATCAAGTCTAGATTCTATAGGGTCTTTTGTAAAGAGCCCACTAAGTATCGTCATGTTGAATATATGTTGCAATTCCTTACCACAAAAAAAAAGAAAAAAAAGAATATATGTTGCAATTTTGACTACATGAAAATGTAGGATGTAGTCTAGGACTCTGGAATAATATTTTTTGAATTTCAGACTTGAATTTTATGCTTTCAAATTGTTTTTCTATTGTGGAAATTTTTATATTCTTCAAATAAACTTTCAAAGGATCAACGCTTTGGCACAAGGGCTGCTAATTTGTGAAAGACCTACATAAGTCTAAGGGGTAGGTGTTGAAATCAAAGTTTTACTTTGTCATAAGTTTTAGGTCAATCTTTCTACTCTACAAAGACAAAAAAAAGAAGTTATAAATCAATCTAATATGGTCTAAACTTAAAATATTCACGGACATCAAATATTTGGTTACGTTTTTTTCAATTTTGTTCATTAAGTATGTTCTTAGGAATCCTAACAGACTTTTTAACTTGGAAAATCACCCCTTTAACGTGCAAGATGAATTGGGTCTCTTTCACTTTTTGGATTTTTAATCTATGTAAATTAAACTTTTTGGGTTGATTACGCATAAATATATTAACCTGTATTAAAAAAAAAAAAAAAAAAGGGTTAAAATTTCACGCGCTCGTGTTTGCGCAAAACCACCGACAGCGCGACATGGCATTTTTTTTTCAATGAAATGGAAAAAGAAAAGGAAAAGGAAAAGGAAAAAGAAACCACTTATCGTAGGAAGAGGGTAATTTCAATTTGGTTACGGTGCACTGGGTGGAGTGAAGTTATGGAGACCTTCAACTGATGATCTCATGACCTGAACAATTTCATTCCGTCACTCTGCTCGTTCTGCAGTTTTCTCCTACTCGAAGTTGTACTTTGAGGGTTGGACGATCTCCCTTTCCATATCAAGATGATCTGCTCTGTTCCGTCTGCTAAATCGGAATCGAGTTGGTTGGACCGGCTTCGGTCTTCTAAAGGTCTTCCCGTCGGCGATGATCTCGATCTTGAGGGCTTCCTAAACCCTAACTCCGATCAGGCTCTTACCTCCGACGTCATTGTTTCTGATGTAGTTCAGGAGAAGGACTCCCCTAAGCTAATCTCCAATTCTGCACCGTTGGACACCAAATCAGTCGCAGAACGGAGGAAAAACTCCGTCAGTTCCGGCTTCAGGAAGCATAGGAAGAAGGAAAACTTGTTTAATGTAATGACCAATGTTCTTGCTGAGCTTTTTAACATGGGAGACCAGGCCAGCCTCGACAGGATTAGAGGATCTGGGGAGAAAAAGAGCTCTCGGAAACAACCTAACCCTAGACTTTGTTTGTTTTCTGCATCTGCGAACGTCGACGATGGCCGCTCCGCTAGTCTACGGAAGGCTGACGGTGTACCCTCAATGTCACCTTCAAGCGCCGATAACAGTGTAACAGAAGTTAAGCAAAACGAGTATAGCCTCGTGACAAAGAAGAGAGGAAAGAGTGCTTCTCTTTCTCTCGCAGAGGAGAAGTCGCAGTTGGATCCTTCGTCCTACTCTTGCGTCGAAGTAACCATCATAGACACGAGTTCTTCAATTTGGAAATCTGGGAAACTGATTTTTAGGAAGGGGAATGTTTGGAAGGTCCGTGACAAGAGGTGGATGTCTGGGAATTGGACCGCGTTTAGAAAAAAGAGGAAGGCAAGTGAGTCTGATAAGAAGGTCGGTGGAAAGAAGAAGAAGGTTGGAGGGAAGAAGAAAAAAAAGCTTTCTCGACCACCGTTGAACACATCCAAGGAGGCAGGTCGGGAAGAACTTACAAATCCATCCTATGAGGTTTTATACTCTACCCAGGCTTCTTTAAAGCAGAGTAGTGTTCTGGCTTATGAGTCTGTTGCGATAATTTGCTTTCATTAAAATAACCAAAATGATTCCTTTTTACATCTCAAAAGCTTCGATTGAACTATATTATCCTGTTTATGCTTGATTTATTTCATGTTCTCTCTCCAAGCTTCGTTACTAGTATCTCAGTGCAGTGCTGGGTAATTCAAGTCTTTTTGGCTATAATAACGCGATAGAACATTGACCGCAAAGCTTGTTGTGACCTCTCCAACCAATAGATCATATGGCTGTTGGGAACTTTGGATTGAGGGGGCATCTTATGGCTCAACTGCCGGTGACATTTAACATGTTCACTCCCACACCTCTTGTGGGACTTAAGTAAAGGCTAATTTGCAGGCCATCATCCTCTTCCTTGTTTTCGCCAAGCTAAGGCCTGTTTGTAGTGGAGATTTCCCTTGTATTATATTTACTATTTAGTTAGGGAAAAAGAAGTTTAAAAGGCAACGTGGCCCCTTGATACAGACAGGTTTTTTTTTTTTTTTTTTTTTTTTGGGTGGGGGGGGGGGTGGTGAGAATGACTGCCTCGCTTCCCATGAAAGGCAGAAATCCTGCTATTGTTGATGCTCCCGTGTGCACTCCCATGGCGCCACTCTACTTTTAGGGAACCCTCTCCCATTTAGTTATTAGGATATTGGAAGTAGGGGCCAAAGACCCTGGAATAGCTGATCAATAGTTAACTTTTAGTAAAAATACATCATTTTTGAGGTCACTAAGATTTCATGTCTTCTTTAATACTAAAATGTATTTTGGTACTCTAGTTGTATCTATTGGCTTAAACTTGCCATGATTCATTCATAGTGCTCCTCTGATTGTGTGTATGTGTGTGTGTAGTGTAGAGGTGACATTACTGTCATTCACCCTTCTCTTTTCAACTCTTTTTTATGATATTACAGATGTGATAGGAGTTTGTGGAACTGTACATCAAATTCTCTGTTCCCCATCATTGATTCTCATTACAATCGGGGTAGTACGGGTCGATGGGATGGAGTTTCTTATATAATTCTTAGTGGCTTAAGCGTAAGTAAATATTTTCGATTGTGTTTGGGAACATAGAACATCTCTATTTGGGTAGAAGAGCTCTTTAAGGGGGTGAAAAAAAAAAAAAAAACAAAAAACAAAGGAGAGGAAAGCAGGGCTCAGTCACGGTGATTTTCAATCATGACTAGTGCAACATGTACCAGATCAAGCGGTAATTTGTTACTCACTGCTTTATATGCTTATTTTCTCCTTGGTTTTGTGTGAACCATATATATATATATATATATATAATTTTGTGTGAACCATATTAGTGTTTGTAATCTTAATTTATGCTACATCTTTTACTACAGGTTAAATAAAATGGGGGTAAAAAAAATATATATAGTTTTTTCTTGGATATCACCTACTGAACTCAGACCAGTTTAGGCTTGTTCCAAATCCTAATTATTTGGGATCAGCTTTACCGATATGTCTGTTCACTCTACTCTTGTGGCCATAGCTTCCTATTAGAAAAATTCATTCCTCCTTTTCACTGCAAATGATTTTCTGCCTGCCCTTTGTACTCTGTGACTGACACTGATCTATCAGTCTGTGATGTGCTGAGATGCCCCTGGTGATAGTTCAGCATGAATATAGTTCATTTGTATATTAGTTTTACCATGCTTGATAGCAATTAATCTAGCATATAGACACAGATGATGCCAGCCATATCCTTCTGCTTTTGACATTGGTATTTGAGGTTGACATTTAATTATATGGTCATAGCGGCATGTCATTAGATGGTGCATATATGTTCTATTGTGGGCTTTAATAGTATTGTTTTCCTGTTAGGTTCATCAGAATGCTGCTGAGGAACTTTGCAAGGAGACACCAGATACTGGAAGCCAAGTTCCTAAAATGAGGCAAGTGTCTGACAATTCTGAAGCTCTTATTTATTACAATCTCCTTGCTTCATGGTCTTAATTTATGGTCTTATGAAATCATAATCTGATGGCAATGACTATGTCTTTTAGGTCACAGTTCTCAAGGTCACCAAGGAAACCTGCCAACAGTTACTCCCCTGTTTTCCATGTACAAGGCATTTCTGCAAGTATGATGGAACAGGGTGTGCAGCCTCCAAGCAGCAGCAATCTCTAGGATACTTGCTGAAGACTTTGCTAGAAATTGATGCATCCAACTTGTTAAAATGGACATAGATCAACATGAAATGCCCTCACTGAAATGAAGAAACCAGCAAACCAGGTGCACTTCAGCCAGCTAACAGGTGAGGTGAGTTCAGGAGATCTGTAAAGTGAATTTTCCCCGAAAGGAGATCTGCTTGGCCTGAAAAGCTGGAAGAGTTAACAAGTGAGGTCAGGATATTGAATCACTTTTGTTGGATCAATTTCGAATTGACTGAATTTATCTCGTCTTATCTTGGAGCAATTGGATTGCCAACGATTTTTAATTCTCTTTTCCAGGAAAATGCTTTTCAATGTCCAGTGCTGAATCTTTGTCACCTTACCCATAAGACCCTAGAGCAGAGCCTTTTTGCATTGCACGTAGAGGTCATCACTGTTGCACCAACCGATATAAGTTTCCCTTTGCTTCAAGGGGGTGGCAGTTTTATCTCTGTCCGGCTCTTGGTTTTACCTTGCTGCGGGGGTCACTTGTATGCAACTGATTTTGCAGCTGCACTGGCTTGATTGTCATTAGTCGGTGGTGCGTTTATTATAAGTTTATAACAATGTAGGGATTATTTGGGTTCTAGTTTCTCTGGTCTTTATTGTTTAAAAAAATGTTATTTTCGTATGGTAACTTGTAAATGATGACCGGTTACTGCTATGTTATAATTATGTTATTAATAAAAAAATTGTGTAATTTTATCATATGCCTACAAAAGACTTTTGCCTTATATTAGAGGGATGAGGTTTTCCTTGACCGTGCTGTGCTGTGGGGTTCACCATGTGATCGTAGGGTGTAGAAACCCCCTCCCCACTCCCCTCACATCACTGAGGGAAACTCGGTCCTAAGAAAAAAGGGTGGGGGAACATGGAATATAGAGATATCGATACCCTAAATTGGGGAGGGTAGGGAAAAAAATGAGGTGGGAGAAAGGCGAGATTTAATCATTTAAGGGTTCACAAACTTGAGCATTCGATAGTAAATACATGGCTTAGCTCACCATTGGACCCATATCGGCCAGAAGATTACAAGCGATGAAGCGACTGCTAATACAAAGCCCAGCTGGGCTTCATGATACTAAGGAGATGGTTGAGCAGGGAGCCACCTCTGAGGTTACAACCTCACAGGTACTACCGAAATCAGCTCAATGTTTAATTTCTTGGTTCTACACTTCTACTCAAAAAAGAAAAGAAAAATAGAAGCTTTCGTTAGAAGCGCTACCAGTGCCATAATATTAAAACTGGGTGTGTATATTTCATGGCACGTTGCGTTGGACAAGATTGCGTTACCGTTTTATGAGCTCATGATCTCAGACGGCTTCGAATTCACCAAAAAAAAAAGATCTCACACGCGCAGGAAGGAGGACCGAACCTGGGTCAGGTTTGAAGCTCTTTCACGTAACATTTGTCATTTTTAAGCGTCTGGAAGACTTTTTGTTTCAGTAGAATTGGTAGGTGGTGGTGTGGTCTTCTTCTACCTCAAGATATCAATATGCAAAATTGGGTAGACAGCATATTTGAAAGCAGATCGACTTCCGTCCGAAATACATGTGGAAGTATATTACAAGGAAGCAAATAATTAAGAGTGATCAAGTTTCAGAAGTTTGCATGCCAGATTGCTCCATCCCCTTCACCACAGCGTTGGTGTACCTCCTCCATCCTTTCCACAGATTTGCAAATGCCACTGCAGCTCCAATCAAATGATGCAGCACAAGGGTTGCCTGCTTGAGTCTTCCACTCGCAATCTGGAAAAATCAAAAGCTAATCAAGTGAAACACCATTTTTGAGACAGAGACAGAGAGAAGATTTGGAGGGAAAAGAAATCAAAGTTGCCTGGCAAGAATACCATATTGAACTAGACAAGAGCAACCAACAAAAGCTTACACATCACAAGCTTGATAACAAATCAAAGATTGTTCCTAGTGTAACTCCAATAAACAGTGGAGAAATCTGTAGTGACTCCTTAAAAATCAAACATTTGGCTGAATACAGGCACAAGTGTGTCGATGTACCTTGGCAGCCTCGCTTCTCAGTTCTTTGTATCATTGTAGGTATTCTCTGCCATAATTCAGTGAAGAGACCTCTCTCTGTCCCTTATAATAACAACATGAAACACATGCTGGGGAAAGGAAACGGAAAAAAATCCAGCTAGTCTTTGTCTAGTTGATGCCAGTAATGGGGGGAAGGGAAAAGTTCCAGGTAGTCTTTGTAGAACCTCTCGTAGAAGCAAAATTTACAGTCAAAGTGGATTTGAAGTATCCTTATTCCAGGAGTGAAAGAGGTTTAATAACAGGTTTTATTTTGTTGGAAGTATCGCTGTTCCAGTAATGAAAGATGAATACCGATTTGGAAAAACAACACTACGCTGTTTACAAGTGACTGCCTAAAATTGTAAAGTGGATCGTGCAGCTTGGAATGAGATTAAAGCATGTCCTAAGAGAAGGTAACCAAATACTCCCATCTTACCTCTCAAACCTCTTCATGAACAATAATGTGATTCTCAGGTTTCCTTTTTTGGTGGAAGATTAGGTCCACAAGTTTTCTTTCTAGCTAGAAATTGATGGCTTGTTTCACAAAGTTGCCCTCTACAGTAAGGCTGGCTGAAAACCATGTAAGATTGTATGCTAGGTTGGATTTTCATTTCATGATGATCCCGGGATTCTTTAAAATATAAGGTGGAAGGCAAAGGAGAGGAGAAACGGTAGGGTTGTGAAGTGTTAGCAAACTCCATCAGGTTGCAAGTCATTCTTCCTGACTGTTCCTAGGGTTAGTAAATATCTCAAAAGTATGTAGAGATCATTCATACTACGGTACTGCTCAAGGAAGAGTGTTTTAGGTGGTAAACATCTTGGTCTCTTATTGCCACACTTGGCCAAAAGCTAACTCAACAACACATAGCGACATTAGGGACATGATGACATGAATTATATAACATTATGACCACAGCACAGATGGGTCAATCATGGAATCCAGCAGAAGCCTTGATGAGAAGTAAAGCATCCAAAACCTGCTAGCATGATCTCAGTATGCTAAATGTTAGCTAGGATATGTTGATACTTTAGACAAAATTATTAAATTAACTAAAGAACCTGTCATTGTATATACATATATACATTTTTTTTTTTCCAGAACAGGTCAATGCTTGACTCAGATTTTAAAGATGACTGTTTGCAAATTCACTTTCAATCAATTGCCTGAAACAATCATACTGAAGAGCACTGAGGAAAAGAAATAAAGAGGAAAAAAAAAAAAAATGTTACAACAAGCACTACCTGGAGGAGTTCCACAGCAGAGACTCCTATCATCAACATGCTCAACATCTAGACCAATGAACCAAGAACCCAGAGAAACATCTTCGTTTGCATACTTGTGAAGTGCGTGCCTGAAATAAAAAATGCCATGAATATGCAACAATGACAAGACTACATAATGAAAAGAAAATCAAGATATCATTTATGAACTTACCGATTAACTGAAATATAGGTGGCCAAATCTTTGGAGATCGCATACAATTGTCCTGTTGCATGTCTAAAATATTTATTTCCCTCCTCGCCAAATTTCCAGTATTCTGGTTCATGGTACTTGACCCCCCTGCAGAACATATAAATATTTGTATTTGGAACATCTGTAGAAGCACAAAGATAAGCAATAAATATACTAAATGCATGTCTCTACATCAGAAAGACGCAAGATTTTGCACTCTTACTTCTGTGACAGAACAGGGCCAGACTTCATACAACCAATGTATACACGTGGTTTCGACCTATGATGTGCCAAAGTAGAAGCAATCATACCTGTTGCATATTACAGTCAATTGAAATCTATGGTTGTTTATAAGTATAACTCAATCAAAGAGTGATGCAGATCCACTAACCAGGATTGACGTGTACATCATCATCAACCTTAATGTAAAAGTCAGCATCCCACTTTGCAACGGCAGTTGAAAAATATATTTGAGTTTTTGAGGACAATTCATGGTACCCTTCCACGTGGTTCTACAAAGAAAATGATCCTAACTCTGAATAACAAATTTCACACATCTAATGCAGTAACAGAAAGATTGGAGGAAATTTTTTCCAACTTAATAATCCTTTGCAACTGAAGGGTTAACGAACCAGTCTCAGAAAATCATGACGTTGCTCATCTTCTGCATCAACTGCACGATCCAAAACTCCACCTGGGGTTGCACTGGAGTTCAGAAAAGCAAACCACCATATCTGTCAATGCAATGGCCCTCATGTAAGCAACAAATCGTAAGCAATCAAAAATATCTTGCCTGTGGCCAATAACAAACCGAATAACAATTCCCTTCTCTTTCTCCAACCTTCTTAGTTCATCTCCTGGCAATAAATGATAAAAGAAAATATCAGAAATCGGATAATATCAATACATTTTATAAAATTCTCTAATACATGTACAATTGAATAGGTAATAATTTAAGCATCAGACCTTGGGGCATCCAAGTTTCTCTGATTGAATCACGGCGCTTTCTGCTGCTGAATGCAGTAATGATTCCCATAACATAAAACACCTTTTGGCGTTCCAGTTGCTCAACTCCTGGTTTTGTAACCATTGGAGATCCTTCCTCATTGCCTGTTTTGGCAGCTCTAGCTACAGCTAGCTGCATCTCCAAGGAGGAGATTGTCTTGTCTAAATTCCTGAAAGTATTATGCCATGATGTGTCATATAAACCATATAAATAAACTCAGACCAAGTCGCCTAGTGGTCTCCTTTTGTGTTTCCTTTTTCATGTCAATCAATTCAAGAAGAAATAAAATGAATATGAAGTAAAGAAGAGATGAACTGCAGGTGAATTCTAGAAACTCGTAACAGTACTCAAGAAGAATATAGATAGTACATGATTACATCATGTGTCCGGGAAACTTGAGCGAGGATGTCTCCTGCGTGAAGAGAAGAGTCCTGAAACAATTTAAAGAAAATTTATTTCCAAATGTAGTTTATATCAACCAAGAAGAGAGAAATCATGTACTTGCAACATTTTTTTTTTCTTCACTTGCCTTTTTATCACAATTAACTACCAGTTCAGGGTCTTGCTCTTGATGCTTTTCGACAGTTGAACCTTCTTTATCTGGTTTGATTGTATCAGGAGTAGCCCATAACCTATGAAAATGGACATAAATGGTTGGTCCAAATTTATGAAACATATAAGACAATATGCACACTGAAATATATGAGTATTTTAACTAGACCAGAGAACGAACTTCTCTGTCTAGGAATTAGTGAGCCAAATAAACATAGTAGATGACCTAATCAATACAAACTAAATGTAATTGTGATATGAAATCTAATGAACTGATGTCCAGAGGACCGTCTAAGGCTATAAGTGGATTTCTACTATTAAGAAAGTGATTCTTGTTCTTCCAGAAATAACCCGTATGGTTAAACATCCAATCTCCCAATGTGGCATCGATGTATTGACATAAAGTTAAGAGCCATGATGTTACTTTACTACTGGTGAAATGCATTCCCATAGCCCAAAAAATGTCAAGCCCATCAATCATTTTCTTATCAACAATCCAACTTCGCTTTCACAGGATTATCAAGACTTATAATTTTTTCTTTTGATTTGTGTGTACGAAATCTGAGAGATCCTTAGTTTAGTGAATAAATACTGCCAGGTTTGAAGGAAGAAAATGCCAGTTGGAGAGTAGTATATAAGCCTTCAAGTAGAAAGGAAGCTTGTCATCATTCAACAGCAAGTATGTTAGTACTCCCTATAAATTTAGCAAATGACTCAAAATGTGCTGTTTCAAGACAGAACTCTCAGGTACTCACTCCCAACAAATAAAAGCAGAATCTCAAATGGAACACGGAAACCAGCAGGGATGGTCATCAGGCCAACATTATTTTGAGCACTCAAAATAACTCAAGGGCCATGCTAGAATTTGTTTTAGTCCATACCTTTCTCATTGACTACATCAAATGTTGCAGTGGTCAAATTTGATCGCAATATGGTCTCACTCTGAGAATCAGACACCAAGGACTGAAGGATCGCATTCACGGCTGATATTTACTTTGAAAGAAAACCTCTAGATAGACCTTTTGGTGGGGACATTAGACTTTCCCCCTCTCTGAAGCTTCTCCAAATCCATGGAGAAGATTCTAATAACAGTTGAAGTGAATATACCAGGGAGCCTCTGAAATTTATTTTGTTGGTAATAAACAAAATTCTAAAGAGACGATTTTTTATAGTTGTCTTCGATTAAGATACTTGAGAAATTATCAGCTGCCATTTAAGTTACTCTAGCAGATTTAAGAATCCAAAGTAAAAGGTCAGCATAATAACAGAATGGAAACAGGTTGCTCTTGAGTTAACAAATGATCAGAGCAAAGGGCCTCAATGGAATGGACTTAAAAGTCGTTAACCAAGGCTTGTGCATACTTAGGCACCCTTTCTCTCACGATGAACATCGGAAGATTGGGTCTCACAGCTTAAATTATTCGAGGCGAATATGGTCACTAATCACAATCACATCAGTGAGAGTTGTCTTAATCAGCTCTGACAACTCTCAGAGTCAATTCAAGAAGGAGACGAGAGATCTCAACCCGTGAGTAATTTTTTTTTTTTTTTTTTTTTTTTTTAGGGTGTGGGGTGGGAGAGGAGATGGATTAAAGAAATCCATTGTGAACAGCTCACAGTATCCAGGAATCTAAATCCTTGGGCAGCTGTGTAAACAGAGATAATAAAAAAGACAAGCTACTAGATGTAAGCCCTTGCGGACGCATCTAGCTCAAGCCCATTGAAAACCCAAAACCCAGAGATTAGTCTTTCATTGCACAAAATAGACGAAAATCCGATCCAAGATTATGTTTTTCCTAGGGATGTCTCGAACACGGCAATCATAATCCAGAAACGAAATGTCAAATTTGCATCTTACATTGAGGGCTATGTCACCGACACCTAAAAATCCACTAATGGAAGGAAGAAAAATTGTAATGAAATTTGTTTTTGACTAGTGAAATAAGGGAGAGATCAACAGATTCAAGCATTTCAGAAGAGGAACGGGATAGGACTAAGGATATTGCCAGGAAAAAAAAAAAACACAACCAACCTGTCTACGACCAACACTCCCAAGCAGAAACTCAAAATGCATAACAGAGTAACCCATCTGGTAGAGACTCCAACACCGCCGGCCTTCGAGTGTCTGCTCGTGGGCATCAGACCCATTTGAAAGCTCCGGCTCTTCGCAATGCAGCTGATGCTGCTGCTTCTTCTTCTGCTTCTTTCTTCTGAATCAGTAGCTTGCCCTTCTGTCTTCTCCCCCTTCCTTTTGCTTCTACTCGCGTAGGTTTTCTCTCTTTCTTAGGAGAAGGAAAAAAAAAGCGTCACAAAGTTGTAGTAAATGACTCCAATAGTCCCATCAGAAATACGAAAAGGAGTAACTCTGCTCTACCAACATCAATTTGCCATTTGCCAAAAAGAAAACAGGCCAAATCTTTTTTTTTTTTTTTAGTACAAACAAGAGAAATCCGAAGAAGAGAAAAAGATAGAGAGAGAGAGAGAGAGAGAGAGTCTCTCTGCCTCTGTGGGCTACATATTCCTTCAAATATTATTTAAAAGTAAAGAGATGACAGGCAAGCAACTCCACCGGGTACCCACCTCACCATTGCAGAATGGGCACAGCCCATACCCCACAGAGAAGCAGTTAATCTGTAATTAATTCAAAGTTTACACTGCGCCTGCTGATCACTATTCACTAGTCACTACTACTGCTCAGTTTCAAGTTTCAAGTTTCAAGTTTCAAGTTTCAATTTTCAATTTTCTTCCAATCTCCAGTCTCCGTCATTCCACCACAACCGATGCAAACGGTTTCCCAGGTTGGGACGTTTACTTTGAGCCACGCGAAACCCGATGATTTGCCACCTCCGGCCGTTGGATCATCTTTGGACTTTGGATTCGCAGGACCTTATTACTTGCTCGTTCGTTGTCGAAAGTCGGAACCCAACCCGAATGTCAAATTTGCAATTCCAACTCAATAGTAGGAAGCTCTTTTCGCAGAATCCCATTGAGGATTTAAAAATAAGAGAAAGAGGGTTCTTTTCTCATTACCTTCTATATATGTATATCAGTACGTATATGCAGAGAGATTTTGATAATGGGGTCCTAACTTCTCAGAATTTATAGAAGTGGACCATACATAAGATTCCAATGTCCAACGGCTGGGTAGGAATTTAAAAATTTGAAGGGTATTAGACTATTAGTTGGATCGATCTTGATCTAAATTGGAAGACTGGAGATCGATCAGTTTCCCACGTCTTCTATAAACTTATTATATTATTGAGTTGAGTGAGTCATGAGCTCATTTGAGAGCTGCAAAGATGAAGAAAGTCCGTCGATGCTCGATGCTCGATGCTCGATGCTCGATGCTCGATGGGGGAACGGTTGGACCACCAGATAAGAACTTGTTCTTGCTAGGAAGGAAGAGAAGTAGAGAAGCGAATCCAAATTCGAGATGAGTTGTTACGACGTGAGGAAATAGAAAACCCAAAAGGGCCGGCCATATTATCATGATTCATGAATCATGACCCCATCCATGATCCATCCATCCATGTCATGTCTCTCATCCTCCCTGTGTTTGTATCTGGTTGCAACAACCGATCATCATCTACTTATGGAAAGCTCTATCGTACAAATATTCCAATCCTCCGTATTTAAGGATGTCAAATTGGAACCAAAACCGAATATTGATCCAAATCCAAATCAAATCAAATCCAACCCATTATAATATGGTTAAATCTTGGATTTGAAATAAGTATTTATCATTCGGTTCAGTCTGGATCTAGATTTATGCCAAGAATTGGCAGTTCTAATCGAAATCGGACTGGATAACTTAATGTCAATTTTTTCCTCTTTAACTAAAAACTTGATGTTACTTATATGGAAACCTGATATATTCAATCACCTAAATGATAAATCATCTTATAAAGTTTCAATTATAGTCCAACTCTAAAACCCTCTTTTTCTTTTTTAGTTTTTGTTGCATTAGGACCCATGAGTCGTGAGTTAAACAATTTACTTAATTCTAACTCTTCAAGTTTGAAGTATTTTGTTCTTCCTCTTCTCTGCATATTGTATTTTAAAATAGTGAAATTAACGATATTAGAAGTTCAATAGATGATTAACAGCTCATGATTTTTTTAGGATAATTTACAGTGCCACCCCTGAAGAATGCCAATATTAGAGGAACACCTCCTCTCTTTCACCAAATTGGACTCAGACCCCTTGTCGTCAGTCTCCATTAAGTAAAGATTTGAAAGGACATTTTTACCCTTTTAATGAAAATAAATAATAAATCGTATTTTACCTGTTATTTCTCACTGAGTGTCTACACAGCAGCTACCATCGGCGTCCGCAACAACAGCCACCATCAGTGGTTCCAACTTCTTCTCCGGTGGAACCTCTCTCTCTCTCTCTCTCTCTGAACCTCAAGGCCAACTATCCCTACAATCAAATCTGGGCAACCTCGGCGACGGCTTTCCTATATGATGTCCCAATATATTTCACAACATATTATAGCTTTGTTCGGTCGCTTTCTAAACTCAAAATATTCTGATATATTTACATTCGGATCACTGCTAGATTTTGTTTTCAATACGCCTGTGAAAAACAGTGATGTGGAAAACGGCGGCAATGAAGGTAAGATCTCTCTCTCTCTCTATGAACCTCAAGGCCGACTATCCCTACTATCGAATCTGGACGACCTCGGCGACGGCTTTGGTCATGGCGGCCAGTAGTTGTGGGTTCTTTAAATGAGGAATTGGGTTTTAGAGGGAGATTTTCATAGGTTAAAGAGAGCATTTCAGAGAAAGGAGATCAGGAGTTAAGAGAGTTTCAGAGGGGGAGTTCGTTGAGTCAGTACTTACAACCATACGAGGCATGAAGCCATTGTGGATCGATGCGATTTCACCGCCGGTAAGTCCATTGAAGAGCCCGTCCAGGTCTCCATGGCCTGTATTTGGATCGATGAGGCCGGATCTGTCAGCGGCGGATATGGAGCAGAGGCGGCGGCGGCGGTGGAGAAGGAGGACGTGAGGGAGAAGGTTTGGCGCCTTCACCGGAAGGGGTTGCAGCCGCCGATCGACTACTCTGACTTTCTTCTCCAAATCAGTGACTCACGCGGCGGATATGGAGCAGAGGCGGCGATGGCGGAAGGGATCTTCAATCAATTTTGGGAATACAACCATTAAGGGCAATTTTGATATTTCCCTATTTCTAAGGACAAAATGGTATTTAAGAAAATTTTGAATTGCTGATGTCAGCATTTTTAATATATTTTGTAACGATAACTGACGCAAGGGGTCCATGACCAATTTGGTGAAAGAGAGGGGGTGTTCCTCTAATATTGGCATTCTTCAGGGGGTGGCGCTGTAAAGTACCATTTTTAAAAAAAAAAATTTTCCATTCTTTTGTTGAGAAAAACCAATAACATAGTGAATAAACATTTATGTTTTGTCTTCTGAATAGTAGCTGCATAACGAAATCGAATTTGAAATGGGATATTGTAACCAAATAAGAACCGAATATAAAATTCAAATAGAAACTATAATCGGACCGGAACCAGATAGGTTGGGTATGAGTACCAATTTTAAGAACCGAGACGGGACTTGATCCGATTTTGGATCACACTAACACTCATTGAAATCAAAACCAAAACCGAACCAAATACCTAGTTCCGGACCAGTTGACACCCTTATCCGTATTGCAGTCAGTCTGTCCGCCGGCCCCTCGATCATCACGGATTCACGGGTAGGTTTTCTCTAAAGACTTTGGTCCCCACTCACCCAGTCACTGTTGGAGGAGCTAGCTTTCCTTCCTTTGCTTGACCAGTGACCACTTCTTTGATTGGTTTCTTGCTGCGCTCTATTCCTTTTAAAATTCAAACAAGCAAACCTCAAATTAAGCTCATCATCACTCACACCTCTGACGATTTGATTATCATGATGTTCCCACAGCCACAGGCATGCATCTCTTATTCCCTCTCCCCTAGCCTCCTCTGTTTGTTTTCAGTTTCGGATCCGGATCTGGATCCGTGCAAATCGTGATGTCTAACCACGATACCAAATAACAATAGGAGGAGGAAATGGATTTCTCCAAATAATGAGACCACAGCAAAAGCTATTTTGCCTCTTTGGGAAGCCTTACGTGGTCCACTTAATTGTCCTATTTGGAAGGATAAAGTAGCATTTAACATACACATAAAAAAAAATATAATAATAATAATAAATAAATAAATAAAGTAGCAGTATTGATTGTTCAATGTATAATGCATGATTGTTTGTCATATGCTTACCCAAAGAAAAAAAAAAGAGTAAATATTTAGGAAAAGTGTTCTCAGTCTTGCAGCGTGGCGTACATCAATGTTATTTCTCTCTCTCTCCTCCCTAAATAAGGTCAAAAATGTTATTTCATAGGGGTGGGGGAGACCATAATTTTATATCCATATTTTATCCTATGGACTTGGACACCTCAAAGTTATGGCATTTTTCCGGTATACATTAGTTTTTTTTTTTTATTTATTTTTTTTTTTATTTCAATATTTTTATTTTCTTAAAGCTTTAACTCGTCAACTGATTAATACTATTAGGGTGAAATTTGTCATTTGAGCAGTAGACCTTGAAGTGTGCTTGTCCAAATAATTTGGGTTTCATAAAACATGCATAATGTGGTAGATAGTTCGACCAATTAAAGAAGCTGCTCTCATTGCATGGACCATGAAGAATTTGATTTCCCAAGCAATTTGTTTATGTTTGATTTATTTCAAATTCATCAAGATTCAACAGCCTTATTTTTTTTTATTATTTATTTATTTTATTTTTAAATAGAGAAAAAGTAAATAAAATATTCTATGTGCCTAGGCATATAGCACATGGTAGGCTTAGAAAACCCTTACCCTTTATTTTGTTGAAAGATTTAACAACCTTCACCACTCCATGTTATGTTATCTAATTGTGTTTAGAAGATTTTGGCTCAATTACCCATGATTAAGGTAGTGGTGCCTCCATTGCTAGGTCGATTATAAATGCCTTTTTTTTTTTCTTCTTTCTTTGTCATATTTCTATTATGAGAGTTATTTTCACATGATTTTCATGGATAAGAACCTATACAAATTGGTGGACAAACACCTAGTTCTGTCATTTGTAGCTTAGATGGAAGTAGATCCTGAGGCCATATGATCACCTCTTTAGGTTTCAACTCAAGTAGAGTTTGTTAAGGGGGTGAAACAAATTATTTAAAAATCCAACACTACCAAAGGGTTGCAACGGCTATCAAAGGAAAATTTAAGACATAAATGAGAGAGTATATCATGAATGGTATAATTGAATATGACATAGCAATTGGATACACGAAAAACCTAGATCATTCCTATATGTTCATTAGTCAAAATTTTCACTTCACATTTTGTGTGATGGAACAAAGTGTATCTATCAACCCATTCCATGCAAAGGTAATGTCTATGAAAAGTTTTGCCTTTTTTATGCAAGTTTGGGTATAGTTTTTTAAAACAATATGTTTTACGATATAAAACTTGGAGAAGTGTTTCTTATGTGGGAATGTGATTCCCACGCATGCATGAGGACCAATGGAAACACACGAGAAAACAACTACATAGATGTCATTTTCCATTTCATGGGGCGTAGGTCGGTCATTTAGCCCCCCATATGTCTAAGAACAAAATCCACGCTTTCCCACAAGAACCTTTTTCCATAAACTTTAAATCCACTTCCTAACTGCTTGTGCATTCTTCTATCACATTGAAGAAGAAAGCTACCCTCATGCGTGTCTATGCCAAGACACAGATGGACCCGAAAAAACTATGCTATCCTTCCCCAACCCCATACGCGGAAGATGCCTCTCCACAACCTTTCATTAGTTTGTGCATGACATAATGATAGCACAAATGGATAGCTGAACTAGGCATCCAAGAAGTCTTTCTTATTTCAGATTTTTTTTTTCTGACATTCGTACGAAAAATAAAATAGAATATACTCATCAACCAATTCCATGGGTGGCCTATCGTCCACGATAAGTTTTGCCTTGTTCTTTATGTAAGTATGATTATAATTGTCGCTCAATCCAAGTTTACAAAATAAAACTTTAAATCCACTTCCTACCTACTTGCATATATTTAGCTTCAGATGGAAACTTGCCAAAGTAATCATATGGGTCTTCTATTACTTAGATTATTATACATTGATGTAATTGGAATTGGGTAATCCACTCGTCTTTTAATAAGTTTGATTTATTATTACCCAAAAGAATAAAAAAAGACGACGTCACATAAATCTCCAATGCCTTTCCAAGTTTACAATGCAACAAAGAAGCGTCGCTTTGCAGTAACATCTATTATTATTATTATTATTATTATTATTATTATTATTATTATTATTATTATTTATTATTATTATTATTATTTTTTTTACCCATGATAGAGTTTTGTTTGATGAGGAAAAGATAAAGATAAATGGAGAAAGAGTATATGGAGTGTAATTTTTTGTATATTTTTGGGTAGATGGGTAAGAGCTTGGGTGGGAGTTAAAAGGGTAAATTATAGGAGTGTAATTTTAGCAACCACACGAATGAAACTTATGTGAATATGATTAATGATTGTAGGAATCTAAAACCTAATTATAATGCAAGAAAGCCAACAAAACATTAAGAAAAAGAAAATAAATATACATAATATAAAGATTTACTTGGTTAGTCAAGATTGCCTACATCTAAGGGTTAGATAAGAACTACTTAACGAACAGGGGAGAATTTCCTCATTACAAATTTACAAAGAAACATATATATAGCTACAATTTATCAAAATACGGGAAATCAGGAATATGTTTCTCATTGAATAAAAATATGACGGTTATATGGAGAAATGAATTCATGTCGTATAAAAAGAATGCAAGAGTGCTTTAGGAGTTTTATGTGATTCAAACATTCCATGTGTTATTATATGGAGTTTTGTGTTGTGTGATAAAAAATAAAAATTAAAAAAGAGTCAAGTTTTCCTTCGATGAATTAGGAATTCTTTCAGAGTTGTACTTAGATTGATTTGGGTGTCAAGAACAATGAAGGGCATTTCAGACCTCCAACAAATGGGAGGGAGCTAATTATGATAGATGATTCGTTGGTGAACCCTTTAGTAGGGTACTAACGTATCCTACTCTAGTGACTTAGAGAACATTCAAAAATAAGAATAAAGGTAGCCAAAGGACAAAACTAAAAAACATAAAATAAGAAATGAATGGATTAGAAATGACATAGCATTGGCTCGATTGGCGACAAGTAAGACAAGTAAAAAGAGATTGAGGTGGTTAAGAAGTATATAATGGAGAACTCCTGAATGCACTAATAAGGAAGAATGCCAATTAGCTGAAAAAATCAGAACTAGGCCAAAGTTACAGACTAAAGGTGTTGAAAGAACTATGTATAAGTTAGGATTAGTGATAAAAGACAAGAACATCTTAAATATAACCATAGATATGACTTTAGACTGGATGCAACTTCAAAACAACATAGATGAAGCAGACTCCATTTAATTATGATAAGAATAAATTGATGTTGAGTTGAAATGATTTGATTAAAACAAAGCCCTTTATTACTAAATGAACAAGTCATACAAGACAAATATATATATATATATATAGGTTTTTTAGTAGAACATACAAGACAAATATAAGAGGACGGCACAAGTGAATACGCATAAGCACCATGGAACCTCAAAACCCACATGACACATGAATATATTATAATGTTTGATTTAACCCTCCCTCCCTCCCTTCTCACGCAAGAAATTATAGAAAAATAAAATCTATGAATATTGGAAATCTTAGGTATTTATGTAAGTGCAATAAATGCTAATCTTAATTAATAAGGAAAAAATACCTTTGAGCCGTTAGAGAGGGTACACTAGCAACCTCCCTCCTCGTGCTATGTTTGGTTGCTAAGAAGAAAAAAATCAAATTTTTTTTGTGATTTTTTAATTTGAAGAGAATGTTAAACACATAAATTATTAATTTGCCCCTTATTGGCTCCCTTTGCCCGCATACTTTCGACCCGTTATTCAAAGAACCCTTGCCTATAAAAAAATAGGAAAAAGATTATGTGAACCACGGGTGAGGGATATGCTAGCATCCTCTCCCTTTGTATCTCTTTTCCTTGCATAAAATGATTTCTTTACCCTAATATTTGAAAACCGTTGGTACGCTCCCTATGCCCTTTTTTTTTTTTTTTTTGCTAAAAACGCTCCCTATGCCATTTGATGAGACAAACCTCATCTCCTATTTAATAGCCATAATACTTCTGTTTAAAATTTAAGAATCCAGCTCCTGCCCTAGAACTTATAACCAAGTTGGGCCTGGAGATTCTTTATCTATGGGCTCTTGGGCTCTTGTTGGCTATGCTGCTGGTTTTACTCGGTCGGCTCTGCCTCTTCCTCCAGTCATCGACTGATATCACTTTCTCGTCGCCTCTGCAAAACCCATAAGGAGAGCAGGAAAAAAAAAAAAAAGCCCTTTTCTGATGGCCTCAGTCCTCTGGAACTGGAAGCAGCAAGAACATCTGTGGTTGCAACTCCACCAACGCACTGAAGATTACTGTGCGGATGATGGTAACGTTACCTTCGATATCTTAAACGGCAACTTTATTCCCCGGGGAACAATGTTGTTGCGTGGGAACGTTCGGTAGAATAACGGGTCTGGTGTAGAAACCCTTTTCAGTTCCGGTGAGTTCTCGAGCCTCTCTGAAGTTGGTGATTGAATGCCACAACAACAGCTCCTCCTCGTCCTCTAATGTCTTCAAAGGTACGGGGTAAATTTAACCTGAAACGGTTAAATCGCTCGTTAATAAACGTAAGTAGAACCAGAAAGAATGGTGTTCATTCATGTTCTATATTATGTGGATTTCAGGATCATTTTTCTCGCTCTTCCAAGAGTTTGGAATTGGAGAAGATCAAACCCAACTTCTATTGGAGAAGAACCTCCTCTCAGATTTGCGACTTTGGAGTCTGTGCGAAGCCGACTTCGTTATCTGCAGTTGGCTGGAATTGATGGTTTTTCCCTCTGTCGTTTGATAGCTAAACGCCCCAAAATACTCACCGCAGAACAAATTGGAGTGGTCATCTGTTTTCTAATGGATGATTTGAAAGGGCAGATCGAACCCGTGACGCTCGAGCGTTTATTGAACTTTACAGAAATCCAATTTTTTGTGGGTTTTGCCGGAAAGGTTGAATTGCTTTTTAATCAGGGAATTGCAAAGGAAGAGATCCCTCATGTTCTCAACAATATTCATCTTAAGGTGTTCTGCCATAAGCCAGCTGAAGAGATCGAGCGGGCGATTCTTTACTTGAACCATTTCGATGGTGTCGATTTGATCGTTCGACGCCCCCCACTTCTTAATTTGGATTTGGAAACCCAGCTAATCCCACGTACCATGATTCTCACAGAGCTAAGCGGCGGAGATCAAAGTGCCACGGGAGCCGTATTGCGTAAACTCCCATCTGTCCTAACCTACAGCACGGAGCATCTACGAAGCCATGTCGAGGTCTTCAGATCCTCTGTCGGCTTGACGGACCCTGAAATCTTCAAGATCGTTCTTTTATACCCAAATGTTTTCAGTGTCAGCAAGGATAGGAGGCTGCGTCTTCGAGTTGAGTTCCTCAAGCAATGTGGGTTGAATTCAGTATGTTCAGGTTCCTCATCAAAGCACCACTGTTTCTTAGCTTGTCCTTCAAAGAGAACCTCTCTGTGAAATTGGGATTTCCGGTGAAGATCGGTTATAAATATAGAACGAAGGAGCTAGCTCTGGCGTTGGGGGCAGTCACCAGAACCAGCTTTGAGAATATGCAGAAGGTGATCATGGTCTTCCTGGCATATGGGCTCTCTTACTATGACTTTCTTGCTATGAGTAAGAAGCATCCTCAGATATTGCAGTACAATTACGTGTCATTAGAGAAGAAAATGGAATACTTGATCGAGGAGATGGGTCGAGAAATTGGAGAGTTGTTGGCCTTTCCTGCCTTTCTCGGTTACAAGCTTGATGGCGGAATAAAGCACAGGTATGAGTAGACTCAGTAGAAGAAGAAGCTAATTGGGAAAGACATGTCTCCAAACAAACTCTTGAGCGTGTCCACCGATAGTTTTCAAAGAAGAAGCAGAGGGAGAATCCATTGCCCATTTAATACAATTTAATCGCCGATGGAGGATTAGGGAATTGGGACTCTCTTCTTATGGGACCTCATTACTAATATTGTTCATGGATAACGGATATAGGATTAAATTTTCTATTGATCCTTCTTCCTCTCTCTAATCTCGTAGATGACAATTGGCAACGCGGGCGGCAAATGTGTTTACAGTTGCCATGAATTGGCCCGTGCGCTAGCATTAAAGGATTGCCTAGTGCTTGGTGATCATCTTCACTAACAAAGTTCCTGTCTTCCCATTCAAGTGGCACAGTGTTGGATCCTCCAATGTACATCTGGGTGAACACAGGTGTAGACCATTCTCCTTCACTGATCTGGTTTTGGTTTCGGTTTCATGGTTTTAAATGGTTTCGATTTCGATTTATTCCATACTGTTAGTAATCGGTTTGCTAGTTTATTTGCATGTTTACTAAAATCTGTTTTTATCGGTTTGCTAGTTTATTCGCATGTTTACTAAAATTTGCTTTTGCTGATAAATGATTCAATCTTGAGAATATGAAATGCAAGCCATTATGTTTTGTTAAAGCAACCAAACAACTGAGTAAAAAAAAATATTACATTGAGAAAGTGAAACGCAAACAAAACTACTGAATACTAATGAACACCAATAGTAGTGGTGGATGATGCTAAAGTAGGAGTAGAAGGCTCTGAAAACACATCTTCCAAGGCTCGAAACAATTCCTCTTCATTCGTCTCAGCTAATGTCTAAAGAATTTCATACGAGGTTAAAAGAAAAAATATTACCTCCAAAAGTCGCATCGTGCATCCAATCACGGAAGCATACCAAAGTTTTACAATCCCAATAGTTTTTATTTTGGGGTTTTTATCTTTTTGGAAATGATATACTGATTTTGCCCCTGCCTTATTTAATCGTTAAACGGGTTAATCAGATCGGTTTTGTCAGTTTAAACAGTTCGATTTTCATGATTTCAATTCGGTTTGAAACCAACGGGTTAAACGGCTTGGTTCAATTTCGACACATTTGGATAATCGGCTTAAAACTTGAAACCAGAACAGAACTATTTAGGCTCCGTTTGGTATCGTTCTAAAAAAACGTTTCTGGAGTTTTTTCGTTCTATTAGAACGAAAAAAACGAAATCTTCTGTTTGGTGCACTTATGGTCCGTTTCTGTTTTTTTGGAACAAAAAATGAAAAAAAAAAAAAAAAACTGAAAAAACGAGATTGGACGGAACTCCAAAATGGAGTTCCGTCTTCCCAGTTTTGTTCTATTTTAAAAAAAAAAAAAAAAAATATCTTGATAAAAATCTGAAATTTTGAAACACCATTTTTTCGTTTAAAAACTGCATTTTGACACAGAAACTGAAATTTTCGTTTTTGACACGAAACGGCGTTTCTGGAACAGAAACAATACCAAACGAGCCCTTACTAAACGGTTTTGCGGTTTGAGTGTAAACGGCTCGGTTCGATTTCGGTAAACAGTTTTGATTTCAAATTCACATCCTTAACTTATTCTTAACCCTCTCTTGTAAGTATATTACCTTCTATTGGCTACAAAGTCCATGTCACCTTTCTTGTATATTGAATAAGGACCCAATTTCATTTCATCCATGGTGAAGAGAGAATCTTTTTAACCATAAAATATGTTTCTCTCTTCACAATGAGCTAAGGAGAAGTGATAAGAAAAGATGTACATAGCTTAGGCCTTGTGTTAAGTATGATGTTGAATAGAGCTGATTGGAGAACAAAGATCTATATAGCCGACCCCATTTAGTTGGGATAAGACTAAGTTGTTGTAGGATTTGGTAAATCTATGTCAACCAAGATTTGAGATTCGGTTTCGACTTTGGTTAAAATCAAAATATTTTGGGTTTCTGTTGGGATTTAAAATGTAACCGCAAGCATACGGATTAGGGTAGCTACGGGTCGAACATAGGGAAAGCAGCCACTTTATTTTTTTATTTCTTTTAATAATGCGAAAGTAAACCGATTAATGGTTGTGATCTAATTCTAATTAAACATATGTATCTAAAATAACGTCCTAACCATTCGTCATCTAAGAATTTAAAGACGCAAGCCACGCAATTAAAATTAAATAAATAAATAACTAAAAATAAATAACCGACGCAATTTAAAAAATAAATAAATAAAGGAAAAAAATGCTGAAATAAAAATAAAGTAAAAGAAAGGGGAGAAAGCTAGAGAGAGACTCATAAGTAGGTTTCTCTACTTAGCCCGAGGGGGTAGGAAAGGGCTTTTATAGGGTTTTTTTCTTGTCTCCTTCATTCTACAAGTCTTCTTTCAGAAAAGGAAGAAAATAAAATTAAATTAAATCATTCTCTGAGATATTGTGTGAGGAAAGAGAGAATTTGTTTCCATAATTAATAAATTCTATTCTTTCCTTTCAATATTCATTAATATATTGCAATCTTAATAAAATCATAAAGGAATCTCTGCCTAGCATCTTCAAGATCTTGTGAGGTGGCAAGGAGAGAAAATAATCTTCAGGATTTTGGAGGAGAGAGGATGTGGTACCAATGAGTGGATCCCACCTTTGGACTGGTTCTTGATTCACTTTAAGCACTTTCTCTTGTAGACTTGGAAATAAAAAAAAAAAAAAAAAAGAAAAATTAAAGTAGTACTATCCAAAGTGGGGCAAAATGTACACTTATATCCCTAAGATTTCACACATTATTGTGCTCATCAGTTTCAATCAAAACCATGTATGTTTTGGTAGTCAAACAAGAATGAAACTTTAAATAAATCCTAACTAAGCATCTTTAAATATAATGGAACCTTTGGATTGTTAAAAAGTGCATCCAAAATATTAATTTTGATTCCGTACCTTAGATATTGTAGCGTTTGGCGTAACTTATTGTAACTTTATCAGATATAGCTTATTGTATATATAATTTAGTATTATAACATTCGAAAGGGGAGAAGTTTTCTATCTAGGAGTGTGGCCTATGTTAGTGCTTCATGTGTCTATCTTTCTCTCTCCTACCTCGAGGAGAGAGAAACACAGGGGGGCTTGCCTATATAAATTTAATGAAAATAACTAAAATATAAAATACAAATGAAGAAAAATCATTTAACATTTTAAAGGGGAGAGGGTTCCCTAAAAGTTGCTTGACTTCTACATCAAAATGGAAGCCAATAGGAGCACGCAGAAGCATCTGGCAAGATTTCTACCTTTCATTGGGGTGGGGCAGTCATTTTTCCCTTTCTATCTAGGCGCATGAAGTTGTATCGCCTTTAGAGATTTTCCCCCTATTATAAAATGTCAAAGTGTTACACCTTTCAATTACAAGTATACAATCAAGGTGAAACACAAAAGACCTACAAAGTCAATATCTCGTAGATGATTTGGGAAAAAAAAAGAAGTGTTTTTTGTTAACAAAGTTCGAAACCAAACAAAACAATCAAAGTGACATTGTTCTATCAAGACTTGGATTTAATAAAATGGGAATAGGTTTCCTTTGATGCATGTGTGCAGTTTTTAGGCGAAGGAGGGGGTTAGAAAAGATGATTCTATCCAATAGGGGTTGTTTAAAACAATTCCTAGGGTGGCAAGCTACAATGTTTTAGATAGGGGTGTGCAATTTCGATTTTCAGCTCACATTATGGGAATTTGTTCCTTATATTAAAATATGTGGAAATAAACTATGTCTAGGAATGTAGCTTATGCCAGCAACCCATGCGAAAAGACAAATTTGCATCTTATTTTGGGAAAGAGATATAGATACAGAGAGTGCTGACATAGGCCGCACTTTGAAACAACTTCCCTATATAAGTTTTGATTGTATCAAAATAAAAAATTAAAACGGAGATTGAAATTTTATTACGACCTTAATGGAAACAACAATATTTTGCTTTGAAATCTCGAATAAACCACATTAAAATATCTAGGTCTTACCTAAAAATATAAATAAATAAATAAATAGATAAAGATGAGGTACTGTTACTCGATCATGAGGCCACTATGCCAACAAGAGGATCAATGAAAAGAAAAAAAAAAAAATCTAGCAAAGAGAAAAAAGGAAATGAAATAGTAAAAAATGAATGTTTGGCTATTAACGAAAGGAAAAAAAGAGAAAAAAAAAGTTTTTAATTTTCTTGTGTTTTATGCAAGATTTTTTTTTTTTCAGTAAAAAGAAACTCTACCATTCTCAAGGTGAACTTAAAATTATATATAAATTTTTTTTTCCTGACCACAATGAAAATTTTTTAAACTAAGAAAATATATATATATTTTTTTTCTTCTTAATTACCAAAAACAATCATAGAGACATAGATCACAGAGGACAAGGTTGTCCCCCCAACCCAACCCCACCCCCACCCCCCCCCCCCCCCCACCCCCCCCCAAAAAAAAAAAAAAAAAAAAGCTTTTGATCTTTTTTTTTTTTGGTAAAACCTGTGGATCCAGTGCTCTGTTAGTTAAAACGGGAACGGCAAAAAAACATTGTTCGGTACGGGCATGTTTTAAACGGATCAAAACGTGAACGGGACAGTCAAAAATACGGTCAAATACGGTAAAAACGGGAAAAAATAAAAAACGGACGATACGTGTTTTTAACGTTTATATTTAAATAATACGGTGTCAAAAAAACGGCAATATATAGACATAAATTGGCATAATAATTCTCTAAATACCTAGATAACAATAAAAAAAAATAGCCCCGTTTTAAACGTTTCTATTTTAAAACGTTTATATTTTTCAAAATCCGTTTTTTTACTGTCAAAAAAACGGGACGGCGTTTAAAACGGCAAAAAAACTTTCAATAGCCCCGTTCCCGTTTTTTACCAAATTTCTGTGAAAAATTCAGCAAACGACGTTTAAAACGATAAAAAAAGGGGACGCCGTTTTAAACGTGTTTTAAACGCGAATTAACTAACTAGGATCCAGTGCCAGTGCATAGCTGCAGGTTGTAGCTTCTACTTGGACAGCAGGCATCAAGGTATGAAATATCTAAGATCAACTTCTGTTACATACAATCATCCTCCCCTACCTGCACCTGCACCTGCACCTGCACCTGCACCTGCACCCGCACTAGTATCATCTCCCTTCCCATGTTGTGTGCGTGAGTAAAGTCCCGTTGTGCAAATCCTAAGAGTCTTTTCACGCAGCAATGCGTCTTAAGGCCACGCTTAGACATCACGACTGAAATTCTGATCCAACGGGTTATGCTAAGGCTTCCAATGGTCCCAAAAAAAAGCAGGTTAGCGATTGTCGGGAAAGAATCTCTTTTATACAAGTTGCAACAGAACAACGGCGACAACAAAATACACGGACACCAAGGTTATTTCTCACTTTCCACGTGTCATGCTACTAGCCACGAGATATCGTAAATATCTGGTCTCTGGCAAGTGGCAACTCCAGAGTCGTGACGGCAACACCAAGAAAACGAGAAAATATCTTCCTTGGATAGGCAAGCTGCGCTAACACGTGTCTTTATTGCAGGCACCAAAGCCCCAATGGAAAATAATCCCATTTGCAGCCGCAGCCGAAGCCGCAGCTGCAACCACACAATATACATTTTCGAATGGGTGATCTGCAGTGCGCCACGTCAGGATAGTTTTAGTCAGAGCCAATAACGACCAACCTTTTGATCTGATATTTTATTTGAAGGCTTGACGTGGCAGATATTCGCTAGGGAGACAACCTGAGCTGAAGATATTTTGCGTGGCTTGTTATGACTTGAAATAAGAATGAAACTGATCGGTGGTATTTCAGGTACTCCTCCATCTTCTTTCGTCGTCGTTCACCTTCACCACGAAAAGAAAAAAAGATATCTTCTGATATTTTCAGCGAGACAGTTTGACAGTGTAGGATGAACTCTGCCACTATCACTTGCGGATGGTGAAGAATTAGGGTTTTACCTTTTCCTGCGGCGGTCTGAGTCTGGACTCTGGGGTTTAAGAAACAAATGGGGGAAGTTGTTTTTTGCGAAGAACAAGACGTGGAGATGGTATTGCAGGAGGACGAAGAGCGGAGAGACACCCAGATAGAAAAGAAGGGGACTACTACATCTATGATCGAGTGGGAGAAATTCCTCCCTCGGATGTTTCTGAGGGTTTTGCTGGTTGAAGCTGACGATTCGACACGGCAGATCATTGCGGCACTTCTGCGCAAGTGCAATTATAGAGGTCAGTTATTATTATTATTTTTTTTTCCCATTCTGCCTTTTCTTTTGGTTTACTTGGTTGGTGGGAATTTGGTTGTCTTGGGCGAGGAATCAGAACCTGGTTGCCAGTGCCAGCTTTGAAAACGGGTTGATTTCAGTTTGGTGTGGATGGCGGGTGTGTGTCCGGGGCTTGGATGTGTAGTTGTGTAACTTGTGTTTACTAAGCGTGCCTTCGGCAGGGCCTTATTAAATTTTTGGTTCTCATTGAGCACCGTAATTTAGACTTCATAATAGTTAGTTTCCGGTACAGCTTGTAAAATTTTGTGCTTGTGGTGAGTAATTATAGTTTTGAGCTTAAGCTGGTGGATTGTCGGTAGTCTCCAGTGTTTTTCAGCCATCGGACATGGTTTTGTCTCCAAATTGAGGGGAAAACCGAAATTCTTTTATTCATTTCCGATATACTTCAAATTTGGTGCAGGAGAATGGGTTGATTAATGATATTCAATGGTCTGTGATGTTAAAACTTTTCTTTTTGTATGCAGGATTTAGAATTTCTGCTGACTCAGGTGTGACTCAATTGAGTCAGCTCGGTTTCGGGAGGTTCCAATACGATCTGTTACCGGAAGCTGCTCACTTCATAGCATTAACTTATTGTAATAACTTGGCTTTCAACTGGTATGGACTCGTATTGGACATTGAAACCGAGTCTCCACTCCTTGTCCAATGGATTTTGTTTTTCTTTTTTTTTTTTTTTTGGGGGGGGGGGGGTTGGTTGTGGTTGACTGAGTTATGGATTACCATGCTCGAGCATCTATTTTGAGCTTCTGCCATCAACCACAAGATTTTCAAAAAAAATATATATATATTTTTTTTGATACCCTCTTTTTTCCCATCCTTCTTCATACTATGAAAATTATCTTATTATTGCCCACTTTTCTTGATTGGTTCAATTTTTCCCTAAAATGACTTTTTTTTTCCATTTTCTGCTTAAATACCATTGAAAATATTGATTTATGTTGAAACCATTGATCATCTCAACTGCTTCCACCCAGACATCCTATTCATAATTATGTTCATATTGTCATTGTGCTTCTCTTTATCAATTGCGGGAATCTATTGAAGGGTTTTTTCCTCGCTGATGTTTCCATAGTTTAGCTATTGCTCCTATGAGCTGATGAGCTGCTGGGGAAGGAAAACATTTTTAAGTTGAATAATGTAATCACTTTAAGAGGTTATGCTCTTCATTATCAATTTGTCATCTTAATTGTCAAATACTGCCTCTGTACTTATGAACTGGGCCTTCATGATGTCATGAGCATAGTTGTAATTGTACATTTTCTGTTGATGGAATTGCAATAATACAATAGATTCCTGGTTCGTCAATTTAGCATACCGTATGTATTCCAACTGGATAGGGGCAAGTGGGAGTATACATGACTACAACCTGAAGAGGAATGACCTTGTGTCCTGCTTTTTTGCAACTCGGTCCAATTTTTTATTCTTTTATACTCTTTTTACTAAACAAGCACATCAAATTTAGACAAGATGGGTCCACAATCTTTTTTATGCAGCTAAATTGGTTTAGTGTTGGAGTCTGAGGTATCTGTAGTTTTGCCGTGCAGTGGAAAGTTTACGTCCAGACTACACGGTCACGGTCTACACCTAGTCTTAAAACATGCCTCTGATAAGTGGAGACAATATCCAGATCTGAGTGTTACTTGCAGAGTTACAAATATGCTTATGTGCAAGTATTGATTATAAGTGCGCTTCGTTACATATGAGGTTGCGCTTGACATGTTTCTTGTTAATTTGTAGTTTATACTTTAAAATTTTAGACAAGATATAACCTTACCCTCAAATGAAAATATGGCAATTTCAAATCCATGGTTTATCTTCTTTTCCCTCTAAGACATGCCTTAGATTGGCATGTTTATAGAGTTGGTGTTCTCTCATCAAGCGCCTTACCTGATAGAGCCTCCTAGGTTACAGGATTTCCTTCTTCCATTCTTCTTTTAACATTCTCAGTGGTATTAAGATTCAACGTAGAGTTTTCAATAAATCAGAATACTGAAAATGGAAACTAATTATTGTTTCCATTTGAGCAGTTGTTGCAGTTTCTGACGGCTTAAAGGCATGGGAGGCACTTAAAGGCAGAGCGCATAATATAGATCTCATCTTGACAGAAGTGGAATTGCCTTCAATATCTGGATTTTCTCTTCTTACTCTGATAATGGAGCATGAGATCTGCAAGAACATTCCTGTTATAAGTATGATCTGATGAAAAGAAATCATTTGGATAATATTCTCAGAGCATCTTTAACATTTTTCATTCTGGAATTCCATTCTGAATGTCTGAATTTGTTGTGATAATGCAGTGATGTCCTCAAATGATTCAATTAGCACGGTCTTCAAATGCATGATGAAGGGTGCTGCTGACTTTCTCATTAAACCTATTAGAAGGAATGAACTTAGAAATTTGTGGCAGCATGTTTGGAGAAGAAAATCTGTATGCCCTATGCCTGCAATTCTCCTTTCAGTTATGTATTTATGACTTTGAATTGAAGTTGAATCTTGATATATTTATATTTTCCTATCAGTCAGCTGGTGACAGAAGCTTTGCACAACGAAAAGTTGAATTAATATCTGAAAACAGTGCTGCCAGTAATCACTCTAGTGATTATAGTGATTATGTTGCTTCCAGACGGAAAAATGAGATGTGCAGTGAAAAAGGAAGTGATGCTCAAGTAAGTGGTCTCTAGTCTAGTCTATATTCTTCTAGCCCAGTAAGACAAAGTTCCTGCTAAATCATAATGCTTCCACAAAGATGGGCTTGTTTCAGGCTTGATACTGTTCCAAAATGATTTTAAAATCCAAGATATGAAATTTTGTTGGGTTCCCTATAGTGCCTCTTTATAATTGTCAACATGTCTATTGCATTCACTTGTTATAATTGTTTCCCTCTATTAACTTAAGCCAAACTACTAGGAATAATGTTGGAAAAAAGAGTTTGAACGAGTGGGTGATTAATGCATTAACAACAACCTCCTTAAGATGTGGGTCTTTCTTAACAAGACAGTCTGTGGGGACGGCAGGGGTATGTCTTTGAAATGATCTGTCCTGTTTTTTGTTTGCTCCTGAGTAAGCACTTTCAGAATGTCTCTATCCTTATGACACTTGTATAATCATAGTAAGTTTTTGTTGATTAGGTATTTATTTTGCAACAAGGTTTAACTGAATTGATTTGGCTTATAGTTTGGTTATTTGATACCAAATACAAGAAGTTGTAAATAATAATAACTTTTCGAGGATATATTATTCCATCTTTAGTTCAAAGTTGGCTGCTAAAGTGAGATTCAATTTTTAGTGTTTGTTTTCTGCATGTTTAGATTGCTCATTTTCTTGTTTGGATCACCATCTGGGCAGAGCTCTTGTACAAAGCCAGATATGGAGGCTGAGAGTGCATGCATGCAAAATCTGCAGGATATTTCGCAGCCAATATGTCGGAGTTCTTCTGTTGTGAGTTATAGGAAAATACATAAGCATGGAGCATGCGCTAGATTGGATCAGGGATCACTTGAACATGTGAACAAAAAGGAAGGTTGGCCCATTCTCCTGTTTTTATTCCCACCCGCTGCAAGTCATTGTTGGTCTTCTGTCTTTTAAACAAGCATCTGACTAGCTATTTCTTACAGAGAAATCGTCAGCTAGATCTGTAGCGGAGGTGACACCTTCAAATGAAGCTAATGAGTCAGCTAGATTTGTTCCAGGAGAAGACCATGCTTATGAAAAAACACACTTTAAGGATGTTGCAGCAGAGAATCAGAGTGACAAAGCTAATATTACTAGTGCAGCTCGCGAAAACGATCATGAAAGGGCAGCACGCCATAGTGAAGCAATTGACTTCATTGGAGCGTTTGATAATCACCTGAGATGCACTTTTGGACATTCATGCAACGCTGTTACCAAAGAAGTGTTATCTAATGAGATGAAAACCTTTTCTGCTTCGAACAATAAGTTGGTTTGCACTCCATTATTGGAGCTTTCCCTGAAAAGGTCCCATCTGAGTGGCTTGGAAAATCAAGGAACAGATGAAAGGCATACATTGAACCATTCAAATGCGTCGGCTTTTTCATGGTGAGATATGTGTGCTTTATTCTATATGTTGTGTTTTGTGAGACAGTGCTGTTAACATCCACATAAATTGATACTTACCTTCTGAAGACTAATGGGTCAGAACGGACTAACATTTTAAGCAAAGAAGTTCTGTTTTCTTTTCTTTCTTTTTTTTTTTTTTTTGGGGGGGGGGTGGAATTGGACACATAATACTAAAATGTCTCAAAAAAAAATTCTTGTTTCAGGCTTGGTGGGGCATTTTTCCTGCTCTACTGACTTCATTGGAAGAATTGTTAAAGCATTCGATAATATTAGAAACAATGAAACAGCAGTAGCGAAGATTCTTGGCACATAACTGAATTATAAATTGAATATTGACCTTACTGATATCATTGGAAGAATGTTTAAATATTAAAGCATCCAGAAGCAATCAAAACAAATGAAACTATTGTGAGCAAGATTCTTTGTGCATAAACTGAATATATATACTGATTCACTTGGGGCATTAGAGCAAAGGACAGAAACATCAGGCATTGTAGCATTTCATGTCTTTTAAGATGCTAGCTAGCTCAGCTGGGAAAGTTTTGGACTTCTTGTACCCAAGACCTGGGAGGCTGGGACCGAATCCACCATGACCCTCTCTCTTTCATCTCCCCCCAAAAAGACCAAACTCCAATACTCCAAGTGATTGTAAGAAATTGAAATGAACCCACCCCCCACCCAACACCACCCCCCCCCAAAAAAAAAAAAAAAAAAAAAAAAAGAAAGGAAAAGAAGCTTTTCATACCTTTGTTAACAAAAGTATTACGTGCATTATTTCACTACTCTCATTTCCCTCTTCATGCTGGGACCCTCTGCTCATTCCCTTGCTGCAATTATAGCTGATCAAGCCTGAATTCCACCAATATCAACTTAGTTGTTTACTTGTTTTCGAGTAATGATATGAACTTTGGTAACCGAACCTTTAATTCTCCTGCCAACATTAATTCCCTGTGATTAACTTCTCCCTGCTTATTGCTGATAAGTTTTTTTTGGAGTATAAGATGCTACATGGATAGTTCTGCTTGAAGGCATTTTACCTTGTAATTCATGGAATAAACCTTTTTTTTTCCCCCATTAAAGATCTGGTTATCATGCTATTGCATGCAGTTTTGGTAGCTTCCTGTGATATAGTCATGACATTGTCTGCTTCTTATTCGTTTGAGTGATGCAATACTTGAGGGCAAGAGATTATCATTTTAACTGCAGGAAATTGAACCCTGAGGTTTACATTGGCATTTGCAGAGCTCGTGCTGTGACCTCTGGTGGCATTTTCATGGTGATTTTAGTTGGTTTGAGGAAATGTAGTCATCTCTCCGATTCTGAACCCTCTTTTATGGTCCTATGGAGATTTTCTGCTTTGTATGGGCAGCAATTTTTGTTGGTAATTAGTTCTCATATGCATATGCATATTGATGCATTTATCAGTTTAGTGCCCTGTGTCTTGTGTGTTTAAAAGAAACAGAATACTTATAAAATACAAAGAGGAAAGCATAGAACGTTCGATTTTGGAAGGAATATTTACCAGCACCAAGTCCTATATTCTCCGCATATATATCTTGGTGGGTGATGTTCTCTGCATATTTGTATTGCATGATCAAATAATGGAACAAATATATTTTACATTATTTGTACTGAACTCGAAGTTACTATATGCAGGTATAATAACAGGAAACCTGGATCTCAGCTTCTGATGTCAACCAATGTTTGCACTGAACCCGGAGATTGCTTAAGCAAATCTCAAAGGCATGTGCCAAATCAAGATCCTGATCATACTGCTCATGCTCGTCAACGTAATAGTTTAAATAAACTTCAGGAAAGTGCTACCTCTTCAGTTGGTCAATCTGACCCAGCTGAAACATTGCTACCATGCCATCAGAAGGGGGTCGTTCATGTCCCTGTTCCCATCACAGGGATGAGGTTAGATGGTTTGTCTGCCTGCTATGCTACTGTATTGCCACACATGTTTTATTCACAATCAGCTCAACTGCCACTATGTGGTCAAAGTTCCGGAAGCCAGCAAGAACCCACTACTGCTTGTCTGAATTTGTCTCATCAATCCAATCCAGAAATTCAGCATGAACGAGTATGCCACTTTCAGGATCAGAATGGCGATAGTTCCACCAACCAAACATTGCATGGGCAGAAACATAATGTTGAAGCTCTGGAAGATCCAAGAGATATTTCCCCACCCACTGGTCAGAGTGCAAATAACAGCATAGATAATGGTGCTAGAAGCCACCTTAACAGCGTTGGTTATGGGAGTGTGTGCAATGGAAGTAACGGGAATACCACTGCAGTTGTTGCTGCCAGGACCACTGCAGAAAGCAGGAGTGGTGAAAGCATCTTTGTCCATGACAGAGTTGAAGGGATGGATCCTAATCGTTCCACCCAGAGAGAAGCAGCTCTAACCAAGTTCAGGTTGAAACGGAAAGATAGATGCTATGAGAAAAAGGTACATTCTTGTTGACCAAAATTGTTAGTAGTGATAGCAAGTGTCGGTCACCAATTGATTTCATTGGGTAGGTCTATCAGGGTTTATACTTTATAGTATGATTAGCCCAGAAAGTCATATGCATCACTTCACAAAAAACCTTGAGGCATACTAGAAATGGATGGGGATGCCAGGGAAATTTACCTCCAATTGATTTCATTGCCTTTTTGCTGTGTTTCTTGACAATGTTGAATGTTAAAGATTGTCACATTTGGTTGCCAATTGATGTCGTTTAGTTGTGACCTAGAAGATTTATTTGCTCCATAATGGGTGAATGACCAAATTGTGTTATGTACATAATTTATGGTGTAGCTGGCAAGCTCCTCCTTCTCCATATCTTGATTTTGGTTATTCCTACACAGGTTCGTTACCAAAGCAGGAAAAGACTTGCTGAACAGCGGCCCCGTGTGAAAGGACAGTTTATCCGTCAAGCGTCACTTGATGATCCCTCAGCTGGAAGTGATTATTAACAATTGACATTTTTGCTTCATGGCTGACACACTCAGATGATACTCTTCAAATCAGTTATAGAAATTGGAATATCGCCAATTGGAATGGGATAAATGTAGAGGGATCTCAGATTGCGCCTGTGGGTTGGGTTTGATGGCAAGACGTTCCAGGGCGCTGGATGTGAGCTGCGACCTTTTGTGCATAGTAGAGCTGGATCCGGTAGGGATATGACTTATGAGCATTGTTCTCACAGTGATGTCTTTGCGGTTGATCTGACTGCAAATTATCTTGCACCTGATGCAAATACTAGTGTAATTATTTGATGGTACATTTGAGTCTTTTGACTTCTCTACAAGTTATGATTTTATCTATTTGTTCATTTATATAATTGTTGTGTTCCAGTTCGACACACCATTACATGTTCTCTGTGAGGTTGAGTGTTTATATGTTCTCTGGTTTTTATTTGTCAACATCTTCATTGGTGCCTAGGACATGGGTGGGTTTGCTTCTGTTTTCGTGTATTTCAGTTGATTCATTCTCTAGTTTTGAATCATTGGGATTTGAATTAGGCTTCTAAGCCCTCATTCAATTGCGACCTGAGATTCATTCTTCTCCTTGGGATGCGGGATCGGAGTTCGGTATATATTTTTGGAAGAGATCGAAGGCATTCCGCACCAAACCTAACGATTGGACTGGGGGAGGCAGTGTTCCCATTTACTAATGGATCACTAAGCCTTTCTAGTCTTGAGGTGATTTAATGCTAAACCTCAGGGGATTGGAACAAGCCAAAGAATTGTTCGAGTCAGGTTTTCTCTAGAACTGCCTTCCAAAGGTTCTTTTCCAGACTCGAGAATCAGGTTCATTTCTTCTTCTTCTAAGGTAGATAGCTAGGCCTGTTGAGAGCTCAGGATTGGATGGAACTCTGACGATTGGATTATCGAACAACTGTTGGTGGGGAAGAATCTCCTTTCTTTGTTGCTGGCCTTCATTGTTGAAATTGGACTGGCTAGGATCACTAGAGGGGACAGCCTACAAGGACTAGTCTGCTTCCCAATAGGAAGCGCAAACAACAACTATTAGCCCAACTTTCTGGGCTCTCATAACGGCCCTAGTTTGAGCATCTCCCTAGCTTGCCTGGACTTGATTCGGAGGTCGTGATGCATCGTCAACATATCAGGGAAGATGCAAAGCCAGTGAAGCAACCCCAAAGGAAATTTCACCTGGCGATCATGGAGAAGATCAAGAAGGAAGTCCAGAAGCTAAAGGACGTCGGATGGCCACTCGGTAGGGCATGGATGGAACAACTGATGCTAATCTGACTATATCAACTAATGCTTATTCCACGGCTTATCGGATCTGACTTTTATGAAAAAATTACATTGTCAGCCCCTGAACTTTGGTCCTTATTCAATGCCACCCCCTGGACTTTTCGAAACACCAAAGACACCCCCTGAAAATTGAAAAAATTTGAAATCAATCCCTGCCGTTAGCCGACTGTGTTAAGTGATACAACCTCTGTTAGTTTTTTTTACAAAATACCCAAAACACCCCCTTCTAATGTGAGAGGACAATATTACCCTCTCTTTCCCTTCTTCTAAACTCACTCTCTCACTCTCACTCTTCACTCATACAAATAAGGGAAAAGCCTCGACCGATAAGACAAACATGCAACTTGTCCGTATGAGCCACAACCTCCGCTGCTGATTGTAGAGCATTCTTGACATTATCAATCCAGTCATTTGCAACCAAATCAGTCGTATTAACATTCGATCACTCGCAATAGGGGATTCTGGGTTGCGTGGTTCATCCCTTTTGCCACCAAAAAATGATGAATATGCTCGATAGCTTGAGATGTTGCCTGGCTTGTTCTGAGAGTGTAAATTAGATGACCCAATATTCATAATAGATCGAAAATGCGATAATCTAAACTGGGCAACAACTATATTGCCTGGACAACGCTGTGCATTTGAAAATGATGAGCTTCGAAGGGTCCCTTGAGCGGCTATGGTGAATCACGCCAAGGACCTGTATGACTGAAACGATCACATGTTCGAAAGAGGACGAGCAGAAGTATTAATTCTGTGGCACCACATCCCTTTCCAGTATCTAAACGAATTCACCAAAAGTCATCATCAAGCAACTTCTTGAGGGAACAGGAAACCATTAATCTCTGCCTAATTACTCCAAAAACATGAGAGAAGAATAGAAATTGGGATTGGGATTTGGGAATGGAACACACCATTTAGCTCTTAGTAGTACTGATCACAATACATTACATTAGGTTTTGGAGTACGGACGGACATAGCCCAATCAGCTTTCTTCTCTAACCGCCATGTGGACTTCGGGTCTGAAGACTCTGAACTCCCGGCTGGACCCTTGTTTACAACCGTTCAACCATTCATATTCAAGGCTTCAAGTTCTCTCCCTTTGAATGTAATCATGTTAAGGATTGCATGACCACTGCACATAAATGGGATTTGTTCAACGGAGTGGGTTCCCATTTCCAATAACTAATCATAGATTCATATAGCTCATACGGACAAGTTGCAGGTTTGTCTTCTCCGTTTGGGGCTTTTCCCTTATTCGAATGAGTGAGAGTGAGAGTGAGAATGTGAGTTTAGAAGAAGGGAAATGGAGGGTAATATTGTCCTCTCACAATAGCCGAGGGTGTTTTGGGTATTTTGTAAAAAAAAATAAGAGAGGTTCTATCACTTAACAAGGTCGGCTAATGGCAGGGACTGCTTTGAAATTTTTTGAATTTTCAGGGGGTGTCTTTGGTGTTCCAAAAAATCTAAAGGGTGGCATTGAATAAGACCAAAGTTCAGGGGGTGGCAATGTAATTTTCTCGACTTTTATTATACTTGATTCTTTCTACTCCTCGTAGCACCACTCCCAAACAAGCTACACTATTTGCCGCTTTGGATTCGAACGGCAACATTGAATTCTATAGAATTCCTCCCTCCCCTTATCAGAAGAGTTCATAAGGCAGGCTTTCAACAGAGTGTCGTAAGACAAGCCGTAAGGCTACCCCCGCCCTACAAGTCGTGTGACATATTAGAGCTTCAAAATTTTATATTTTGTCAATCTAAGGACTCTTTCATAGATTTCAATGGTCAGAAGACATATTCTTTTCTTTTTCTTATTGTCAGAATTGCAAGTTCATAAAACCAGATCGAACAAACTCACTGGACTCAGTTACTCTATCTAAGTACCTCCACAAGGGGATGGTGTGGGTGGGTCTCATAACAAGGCACCGATGGGCCCACTTATGGCTGCAATCTGATTCGCCATATCGCAATAGGTGTGCGTTGGGGGCTTTTGCATTTCCGCCAAGGAAGAGAAACCCCCGCGAAAAGGCCTGACTTTTGCCAATCGTGAAAGCATGTGCGGTTGTGTGTAGACACGTAAGATCCCCTCAAAAAGACAGTGAGGGCCCTGGGGGGGGGGCGTTCGCACTTCCAAATCGGAATCATGCACGTGTCTTAATTAGAATCGTCCACGTATAAAACTTCAAAGCCACGTCGTCTACCTTAGTAGAAAATTTCACATACTTTGACGGGGTCAACGTTTATGTCTACGTCGGCAGCACTTTTCCCAATTTCCTTCTCAATTCTCCCTCGTGATTTACCAATTTTCCATTTGAAAAGAAAAAAAAATTAATTAAATGAAACCATGGTTTTAAAATTTTGCTCGAACCTAATCCCTCCAAGGGCATTCGAATCCAAGAACTCAGTGCAAAGAGCTGAGACCTTTATCCCCTACCCTTTTGCCACGGCAATATCAGATCTGTCACAAGTGTTTTATGTAGTTTCACTTGGTTCTTAGCTAATACATAGCCGGAAACAAAGAAGATCGAAAGGAAAAAGAGAAAATGAATATATTAATAATCGGATCTTACTCCACTTCACTACATCGCTGGTTATATAATAATAGATTACCCAAAGAACAATTAATGTTGATTTGTGATGGCTAATATCAGAGTGGATCTGTTGATGATATCGGGTAACTTTAAACTTTGAACTGAGCCCAAACTGCCAAACTCTAGAATCAAGAATTCTGGATAAGCGAAAATCGAAGGGCCCGTTTGATAACGTAACCAGAAACGTGTTTCTGTGTTTTCTTGTTCTCAGAAACAAAGAAAAGGCATAAATACCGTTTGGTAAAAGTGTTTTGTTCCACTTGTTTCTTGAAACATAAATTGAAATTTATAACAATTTATGCTTCAAGAAACATGAATGACGAAACAAGTTTTACTTGTTTCGCTCGTTTCTCGAAACAAAAATGGGGCACAAAAAATCGATATTGAAGACGAAGCTACTGGACTCCTTAATTGCATATCTGTATTCTTTCGTCTCTGATGAAGTCTAGCCAATCCGAAGCAGCTTCATCGTCGTCCACTACAGTGTTTTCCGACCCACCACAGCAACCGCTGGCGTAGGGGTGTCAATTCTTAAACCGAACCGGTAAAACCGATCGGATCGGACCGAACAGATAACAACACGGACCGAACCGAACCGAAGCCTTATTGGGTCGGTTCGGTTTGGAGTATTGCAACCCCAAAACCAAACCGAACCGCACCGAAAACCGGATGAACCCGAAACCAAACCGAAATCGGCTCAAAACCCAGACCGAAACCAAACCGGTAAGAAATCGAAACACTCCAAAATACATTAAAAAAATCAAAATTTGCATAGTTTTGTAAACATTTGTATGGAAAGTCGAATCCAAATTGGACCAAAAACCAAAACCAACCCGGTTACAAATCGATTTAAGAAACCGAAGACAAACCGAAACCAAACCGCACCGAAACCAGAATTTCCTTATTGGTTCGGTTTCGGTTTCAACTTTCCCACACCGAAACCGACTCAACCAGGATCGAAACCGAGCCGGACTGCCGGACCGACCGATTGACACCCCTACGCTAGCGGTTCCGACGACAACATCATCATCGACGGCATCAGAGAAAACGGCTTGTCTATCGATATCGACTGTAGAAGAAACCTCTGGGTCCCGCGAAGGGGGCGGCCAGGTTCGTCGCCGCGTCTTCCACTCCTCAGGTCCTACCTCTTACATTCGTAAATTGTAATCGAACTCTGGATCTCAATCTGTCGGCGGCACTCCGCTGCAAGGCCCCAATCAATGAGGAATCAACTCCAAATTCTGCCCTAGTTCTCCACTTCTCCTGTAAATCGTAACCTAATTCTGAATCTCGATCTGCTGGGAGGCCCTTCATCTCTTTCATCCAGAATCCAAATTATCGGGCCTCAGTTGAAAGTCACGACTAGCGACTCCATTGTCTCAAGCTGCACAAAGCAGACAACCACCGTCCTTGTTGCTGCTCGAACCTGCAGGTATGCTCTCTCTCTCTCTCTGTCTCTCTCGTTTGCTCTGTCCCATTCTTCTCTCTCTCTCACATGCTCGTTGTCTCTCTTTTTCCTAGGGTTTCATATAGTTTTGAGGTTTGTTGGTAAACCTCTTCCACAATTCTTGATCCCAAAGCTGGTTTCCTTTTCAATAACGACTCTGTTCTCATCACTGCCGATATCCTCGTATTGAATGAATCCATTTCCTTCACCCGTGATAACAATGAGGTACAGTCTTCTTCCTCGTCATCCTCGGTTGTCGTCGCAGGTCCTATTTCTAATGTATTGAGTGGGAAGTTCACTTGGAGGGTTCGCAATTTCAGTCTTTTTAAGGAGATGATCAAAACCCAGAAGATAATGAGCCCTGTTTTCCCTGCTGGGGAATGTAATCTTCGGATTAGTGTCTACCAGAGTTCCGTCAATGGGGTTGAGTATCTCTCAATGTGTCTGGAGAGCAAGGACACCGAGAAGTCTGTCGTTCCCGACCGGAGCTGCTGGTGTTTGTTTCGAATGTCAGTGTTGAACGAGAAACCTGGGTTTAACCACATGCATAGAGACCCGTATGGCAGCTAATAAGAGTTTCAAGAAACAAGGTTTATCAAACACCCAAAATTCTGTTTCTGTTCCCAGAAACGGAAATTTCTGTTTCTGTCGTTTCTTGAAACAGAAACAGCAAAAACGTTATCAAACGGGCCCTTAGTTTATTCACTTTATTGATTTGTTTTCTTGATGAATATCTTACATTGGTATGAATATGAACCTTTAATATTTATTTAACATATGAGTAATAGAATTCAACTAGGATTTGAGCCAAATAGATTGGTTTTATAAAAAAATTACACAGAAATACTTTAGTCGATAAGGTAACGCTTTATACCCGCCTTATCGCTAAGGCGCTCTGAAAGACCCTCAAAGGCCTCCATCGCCTTACCGCCTTAAAAACTATGGTTGAAACTATCCCTCCAGCCATAAGTATGTCCCAATAAAAGGGTGAAAAAGATGAAGGCAATTAGGAACATATTAGTATAATACAATATTGGAAATAGGGAGATGGAGCATGCCTCCTATGTTTCGCAAAAACATCTTCTGAATTGAGAGGGTTGGTGCAGTGAGCATCAGATGGTCGAGAAGATGGGACGCATACCCGGATGCTCTTAGCCATCCTATGGTCACTGCACCACTGCATTCACTACAGAGAATAATCACTCCTGTCTCCCACTCTTGTGAACCCTACCGACTGACCAATAGGTCAATATGAATTGTGAAGTTCAGGTTGGGCATCTTTTACCCAAAAATAGAAAAGTAAGGCCATTCCGACCCACCATGTGACTTATTGGAACCATTTCACCTTCTCCAGATTAATGCTAATAAATTGGAATCTGACTTCTTGCCGGAAAAGGAAAAAAAAATCTTACAGAGTCAACGAAGAAAGTGGAAGTCAACAACTAACCTGGTGCGTCGATCTCTGGCATAACCCTAACACCATTCTGCAACCCAAACTCAACGATCATCTTCACATACTCCGGCGAATACTGCATTCCGGGACCATAAGACCCTTTCCCTGCGAGCTCTGGTTCCAAAGGCAACACCAATGGAAAGGATTGCGAATCGGTGATGTGCCAGTGGAAGACATTAAGCTTATTGTAGCTCATCGCTTGTATAGTCCTCATTATATCTCCCACTCCATAGTAATTCCTCGCCGTATCAAGCAAAACCCCTCTATGCCCAAACAGCGGCGCATCCCAGATGTCCAAACCCGTCGCCACTCGTGGTGGATTTCCCCACACCAGTTGGGAGAATGTCTCCAGTCCTCTCATGGCTCCCCAGACCGTTATCGCCGTTAGATTTGCAGAGGAACCGATGGTGGGGATGGTGAGAGTGTATGATTCGTCGACGCCATGGTAGAGCGGCGCCGATGGGTCGGTGACGGAGAGGGTGAGGATTTGGAGAGGAAGGTTAGTGGTTGTGAGATTGATGGATGGGGTTACGATTGGGTTGTAGTGTTCGGAGAGGATGAGACTGTGGTAGCGAGCGGCGGCCGGAGATAGGTATGGGTGGATGTTTAGGGGCGGAGGGAGGAATATTGTGAAGGTGGGAGAGAGGATGGTGGCTTGTGGGTGGGGCCATGAGATGTTGCGGGGCTTGGGCCATACGTTGATTTGAGCTTCGACGGTTGAGATTTCAGTGGTAACGCATAGAGATGCGCAGAAGAAGAAGAGGGAGATAAGACGGGCAGCAGGGAAAGGAGACATGATCTTGGGTTTGTGTGACTGTGTCACAGTACCTAACAAAAAAATGAAAATAATAGTGTCATAGTGGTGAGTCTGGTGACTAGTGACTGCGAGTCTTTGCCAAGTGACATAGTGGTGTTGTTATTTATAGGTCTTCGTGAGGCTTTGCCGCTTTGGAGGATAAAATTTCCATTTTCCTATAAAGGAAAATATTACACGTGTACTTTCATATGATACAATAGCATAAAAAATCCAAATGATAGGATGTCAAAATTTTAGTGAATGTTGACCTCAACATACATGTCACGATTCAACACTTGTTTAGTTTATTACAATTTAAAGGGTGAAGAGATTTGTTATAAAAAAAAAAAGTGTATATATGTAAGTAAAAGGGACAGGTGTTGGATCCTTGTACACATAGGGGTGTCAAACATAGAATGTCAATTGATCAGGCTGGGACGGTCTCGGTTGGGCCTAGCCTAGCATGGTGGGTCTATGTTCTCAGACCATGACCTACCTATTTAAGGAATGAGTCGGTCTCAGTCGGTATTGTGTTGGGCTTGGTCAGGTTCTGGGATTTTCCTAATTGGGCTATAATCGGGCATTAAACAAGGTAATGTACTAATAAAGCCTTTAAACGGGCCTTAAATGATCTTTACTTTTCTTAGATTTAAAATACTTAATTTATTTTGTTAAATTATCAATAATTTTGAAAAAATATTACATTTGATTACAGTCAATAATTGATAAAAATATCAATATATTACCCTATTCTATCCTTAAAAAAATCAAATTACTTATATAAACAGTCGGGCTAAACGTGTCGATCAGAGTCAGACTTGTAAATGTGTTAGGCTGATCAGGAGACTCATCGGGCTTACCCGTTGCACCGTGTTCTACCTATTTATAAACCGGCTGGGTTTAGGCCCGACCCGTTTATTAATCAGGCCAGTCCAGGTCGGACCATAAATGTGTCAGGCTCGATCGGGCGTACCGGTGCAAGCTTGGACTTGACATCCCTACATCTAGGTGAGCTTACCCGTAGAAGATCCATTCTAAAAAATAGGAAGAATGATGATACATATATATTTTTGACATAGGAATGTAAAATGACCACTACACTTCTCCTAATTTATGCCCGAGCATACAATCTCATTGGCCGGGGGATTCGCGCAAGGGCCACATTCCATATTTGGTGGGTTGTATCAACTACATTCCCCACGATGGCAGCATGCAGATTCATTTATAGGAGTCATGGTCATGGATGATGTGTCGACCAATAGGGGCATTTTAATAAAGAAAATCTGCATGCCAGCGTCGTGTGTTTCTATTTTCTATTATTCTAATATGTTTAATGTCGGCTTGGGTTGAAATCAACTTGTAATTGAAACTATATAACTAGGAAATATAAAAGTCAACTAACACTCTCAGATGATTGAAATAGCAAAGCAGCAAGAACTAGGCTATTATAGAGTGAGATCCTAGCCTTGAAATAAAGGAGATAAAAAATTGTAGATATGCTTGTCTTGATAGAACACAAAAGAAAGCTAGTCAAATGAATTTTCATATTTGGAAATATGAAGATTGAAAATCCGGTTAAAAGTCAACTATATTTCAATTTTAAAAAAATAAAGGTAAAACTAAGACACATGGAAAAAGAGAGATAGGAGTTGAATTCTGATATACACATCTAGGTGAATTTACTTGTAAATGATCCATTCTGACAAAATAGGAAAGAGAATACATATATTTTTTGGACATAGGGGGTGCAAAATAACCACTGCACCTCTTCTAATCGATGCCCAAGCATACAATCTCATTGGCTGGGGCATTGGTGCAAGGGCCACACTCTCGGATAGAAAACATGCCTTAACATGTCGCCCATGAGCTACAACACCATTAGAGGTGCGGAATGAGGCATCATATAAGAGAGACATGAGTCATTTCAAAGCATAAAAGAGAGGCAGACACCAAGCCTAAGACAATGTGCCCAACTTGATATCGTATTATACCGACCTATAATGTATTGATTGACTGTACCGATATCCTTGGTCTTTACCCCCCTAAAAAAAGAAAAGGTATGAATCAGCTAAAAAGTGATTTTATTTTTAATTTTATACATCATATTGATTCGGTACAATTTGAAATCAATCAGTATCGACGATGATCAATATGGGCATCTCTACCAACACCTAAAACCTTGTCCCAAGGGGTAGTTACTAGGTAGATAAGGCGAAATCCATGCCATTTTAGACCTTGCACCCATTTAGATCAAGAAAAAAAATAAGACGTATGGGGGTGTTAAATGGTTGGTTCAATTCAAATTCAATTGGTCTAAATGGTTTTTTTTTTTTTTTTTTTTTTTTTTTTTTTTTTAATATGTACAAGCTCAAACCTGATTTGTTAAATTCCGTTGATTTTGGTTTTAGTCTTGCTCAATTTTGAGTTTTGTCAAGTTAGCTTAATGTGATCTTTATCAGTCCATCATCGGTTTGCTATGGATTTGGCTTTTATGTTATAAATTAGGAGAAATAAACACTCCCTAGTCATGCAACCCCAATACCTAAACACAAATGATGGCAAAATGATGCTTTCCATCCTATGAAACTAAAAAAATCCACCCTCTATTTATACTTACTTCCACCCCACCTCATTGGCCCAATTTTGACTAAGGGGATGTGCACTAAGGAGCATTCTTTTTCTTTACAAATTAATAATATATATATATATATTTATTTATTTATATATATTCATTGATTTAAAAAAAAAATTATTCATTTTTTTGGGTTTGCATCCCTAGCCATGAGCAAGATGAGATTTTCAAAATAGATTCACTATATCAGAAATTAAAAAAAGAAAGGAGAGAGAGAGAGAGAGAGAGAGAGAGAGATTTTCAAAATAGATTCACTTTAGCTGAAATTAAAAAAGAAAAGAAAAGAAAGAGAGAGAGAGAGAGATTCAAAATAGATTCACTTTAGCTGAAATTAAAAAAAAAAAGAGTAATTTACATCTCCTCCCCTGTGTTTTGCATTTATTACACCCCGTCCCCTGTATTTTTGAAAATTATAAAAATCTCCCCTATCATAATTCCGTCATAGTTTTACCATTAAGATTTAATTTATTTTTTAAATACCCAAATTACCCCCCTTAGGTAGGTGAATCACCCATTATACCCATCCTATTATAACTAAAGGAAACGGAGGACCAATCTCTCTCCTGTGTCTCCACTCTCCTCTTCCTCTCTATTCATTCAACTGTACCTCTTAGTGGAAGCAGTTGCTCAAAGTCGATGGTCAAGGTATTTGAGAGTTGGGATTGACATACAAAACTTTACAGGTTACAATTATATTTCTCTCTCTCTCTCTCTCAAAGCTCCTGCATGTGCATCATCAATCAATACTTATTCTTCTATATCAGAATGAATTTCCAATATCCATTAAATTCAGAGCTTATCTGAGGTGATCAGTGATGATGGCTGTCGGTGATCAGTGATGATGGTGGTCGGTGATCAGCAATGACGACGGTGAACTACAATCGAAAACCTATATGCTGCAAACCAAGTGGACCGCTACCTTTTTATGCACGGCTAATCGATGAGCTGTCTCGACAGTTAGGGTTTTTTTTTTCTCTATTCAATTGTTCGGTAATCAACCAGATGTGCGTGAGATTTCAACTTATTAAGAATCTCCTTCATTTTTTAGCTTGATTTTTACCAGCCGATTTGCTTATATGATGATGAATTTTCAGAAAATGGGTTTCCTTCCATTTACAGATTAAAAGGGTTACATGGGTTTGTTCTAATTTGTATTACAAGTTGGGGTTTTCTTCCATTGACAGATTAGAAGTGATATTACAAGCCAATTTACATGATAAGAAGGGAAAGAAGGGATAGAGAAGGGGAAGAAGGGATAGGACAATGGGAGTGCTCTCTGTTTTGTTGATAAAAGCAGAAGGGTAAAATTATAGTTTAACACTCAAAACTATCAGTCCACTAACATTGTTAACTGATAAGGAGGTTTTCGTAATTTTTAAAAACACAGGGGAGGAGGTGTAATAAATGCAAAACATAGGGGAGGGGATGAAATTACTCAAAAAATAAAAAAGAGAGAGAGAGAGAGAGATTTTAGAATAGTAGCAAGGCTGCCACGTATGACGTATATCGGTTTATGGAAGAGCAAAGACCACCTTCTTCCTCCTGATAACGGCCTCAACTTCAAACGTCCCACCCTTGTTCAGCTTCGAGCTTGAAGCCTTGAATCGATTGAGCTCGTAATTTTGTAACATTTTGTCAGATATTTTTTTTTTTTTGGGAGGGGAACCGCTCTCTCTGTCCCTCTCTGTGGATAACGAGGGATGGCAAGCACTAGTTCTTCTTTCAACTTGTCCAAATTTGTTTTCCCTGTTTCCAATTCTCGAGGAAAAAAGAAGCTCACGTCATGCAACCCTTTGAGAAAACGCCATCTTCCCAAAACCCCAATTTCTATCGACATTTCTTCATATTCTGGATTACATTCAAGTGTGTATCGTTTGCCCTCTTGTTTGAATGCTTCGTTGGTCGACCCATCTGAAGATAAGAATCCCCCCAACATGGCATCGCTGACGAAGAGTCCTCAACTTGAAGTTCTGAGCAGGTAATCCTTCTGATTTTGAAAATTGGAAATTACACATATTGAAAGGGTTTAGTTTTGGAACTGGATTTTATTGTTCTTTGCATTAAAGAATAAGCTTTGTCCTTGAAGGATTACATTTTACTTTGAGTTGAATCTGTCTATGCTGCTAATGGTAAAGTGGAGTAATTCATCAAACTCTCTTTTGAAATTTTAAGATTAGTTGGAGTACTTCTCTCTCATTTATCCCTTTCTTATTTTAGAATGTTCTCATACTAGATACCATGAATTTTAGAATATAGATAATATTCCTTGATAAACTTCATTATCTGACGTTATTCACTACATGGCTATCCATTTTAAGCTCTCTAATTGTTATTTCCATTTTTCATTTCGACATTTGTGGTCAAGATGTTCTTATGGTGATGAAATTAATAACTTATTGTTCCTCAAATTTTTTGTGGTCTATACTCTTGCAGCACATGGAACTGGAGGGGATATTCTATTCGGTATCAATATTCTGGGAACAGTGGCCCTGCATTAGTTTTGGTTCATGGGTTTGGGGCAAACAGGTCTACCTCGTACACATTTTCCTTCCCATTACCTGGCATCTAATTCTCATAGGTATTAAATACACATATTGCTTGCTGTGAAGCATTCTCCATTCATGCTTATATTTCTTCTGTTGCCATGATAATTATATTGATAATTGCTCTAATTTATTTTCTTGACTTCTACCCAATAATGTGTTTCTTGTGGGCTTACTATATTTGCTAGTTCATTATGTCTTTTTACATTATCGTTATCTATTGAATTCTCTGTGTAAATGAAATATAGTAATTTGGTAGTTTTCCTTTGAAAATTCAACATAAGATGGAATATTTGTGCATTCTATTGCTGGGTGCCAATTCAGGAGGCTGAGTTTTCTTAATCCACATGGTCATTATGTTCCTTCCATGCATCTTTTGGAATGTTGATGTTGGGTCTAGCCTTTTATAAGTCTCAACTGTATTCGATAAGTCATTATACATGTGCCACTCTGATACTTAAAAAGTTCACACATACTTCTTTTTGATTTTCCCTTGTTAACTTAATGAATTCACTACTTGCTTCATATACAACATTTCTTAAATAGAGTATATAGTATGTGTCATTGTCATAGACACAAATTACAATATCTCAATATCTTTAATGAGATATGGACAATGACATTGTCTAATATGAAAACTTAAATGAAAACTTCAACGCTTGTGTCAACAATGGAGGAGACACATTGTCCTATCATAAATGAAAACTTCAATGCTTGTGTCAACAATGGTAGGTTCATTTATGTGAGTGAGGTTTGTTGTGACAAATTGCCAAGGATAGAGTCATTGTATCATAGAGACGTTGGGCTCAAGAACGGCTAGACTTATCCATCAATCTTGCCAGCTCGAGGATGATAGAACTTACGCGGATAGAATCTCAGTTGATACACCCCCTCAAGATGGGAACTTGATTGGCCGAATTCGCAGCCTGTCATGAAGGAATGAGAATTGAGCTCTGCTGAGACCTTTGGTGAGAAAATCAGCTATTTGGTCGTTGGTGGAAATGAACTGTACTTAGAACTCACGGGCGGCGACCTTGTCACGAACAAAATGAAAATCAATCTCCACATGCTTGGTACGTGCATAGAAGACCGGATTGATAGAAAGGTAGGTAGCACCGATGTTATCACACCATAAGATAAGAGGATTAGTGATAAGAATCCCAAGTTTACCAAACAAAGAGCGTAACCGAGTAAGTTCGGCACCAGAGTTAGCAACAACTATATATTCAGATTCAATGGAAGACTTGGCTAATGTCTTCGGTTTTTTGGAGGCCCAAGATATAAGATTGGGACCCATATAAATTGCATAGTCACCGATAGATTTGAGGTCAACATTGTCACCAATCCAGTTGGCATCGGAGAAAGCCTGCAATTGGAGGGAGCTGGACTTGGAAAAGAATAAGCCATAGTCCCGGATTGCCTTGAGATAGCGAAGGATACGTTTGACCATAGACCAGTGATCCTCCGTAGGAGCATGCATAAATTGGCATGCACGGTTAACAGAATAAGCAACATCAGGACGAGTTAAAGTAATATGTTGTGGTACACCAACAATAGAACAGTACTTGGTAGTATCTGAAAGAAGTGCACCCCCTGCAAGGGAGGATGAAATCGTGGTAGCAATGGGAGTGTGCACTGGTTTGTAGTCAGACATACCGGCTCGCTGAAGCAAATCTTTAATGCAATGAGATTGCGATAAGAGAACACCAGTAGGCTGAGATAGAGCCTCAACACCAAGGAAGAAGCTTAGAGGACCGAGATCCTTGATATAAAATTTAGTAGGCAACTATTGGAGGAGAACTGTTACATGAGAACTCTGATTTCCTGTGACCAAAATATCATCAACATAAACAAGTACATATGTATTGATAGGGCCATGCACATAGATAAACAAAGATGGGTCAGTTTGAGAGGACCGAAAACAAGAGCGAAGTAGAAACTCAGAGAGCCTGTGAAGCCAAACCCGTGGAGCCTGTTTCAGACCATAAAGAGATCTATGAAGACGGCAAACATGATGAGGATGCAGTGTGTCCTCAAAGCCTTGTGGTTGAACCATATAAACCTCCTGATGGAGAATGCCATATAGAAATGCATTTTGCACATCAAGTTGACCAATGGACCAACCATTAGAAATTTCCAGAGAGAGAATAGTACGAATAGTGGTCGGTTTAATGACGGGACTAAAGGTCTCAATATAGTCCAATCCAGGTTGCTGATGAAAGCCCTTTGCAACTAGTCGAGCCTTATAGCATTCAATGGTACCATTAGTCTTCCGTTTAATCCTATACAACCACTTGCAACCAACTAAATTCATAAAATCATTTTAAGGCATAAAAGACCAAGTATTATTCCGTAGCAGAGCATTAAATTCGTCACCCATGGCAGAGTGCCGATGGGGGACCTTGTTGGCTGGGGAGAAACATGTTGGTTCAGTGGGAGAGGCAATGGTGGTGGGGGTTTCAAAGAGTGTGGTGGGCTAGAGAAGAATGAGGGCCATTATAAATATCAGAAAGAGTTTGGGTACGTAATGGTGGTGTTGGTGGGGAGGGTGGGGTGATCAGGTAGGGTATTGGGGGTGGAACTAGCATGGCAAGGCCGTAGGAGTAGGACAAGAGTTGGGGGGCTAGAGCCCAGGGAGTGGGGCTAGACATGGGAACTTTAGGCTTAAGGGTATAAGGGAAGTTTTGAAAGGGAAAGATAGATTCATCAAACCGGATGTGACGAGAAATGTAAATGCGATGGGTGGCCAGATCCATACAATAGTAACCAACTTGGGAGGGACTATATCTAAAGAAAACACAGGAAGAGGATCACGGATCCATTTTATGATGATTATACGGACGAAGCCAGGGTAAAGATAGACAACCAAAGACCTTGAGAAAGGAATAATCAGGGACTGTGAGTGATAAGTTGATAGGGAGAGAGATTTCTTGTAAAAGGGGATGGCATTCGATTGATGAGGTACACTGCAGTCTCAAAAGCATAGTCCCAATAATCGGGGGGAACAGGGCCATAGTAAGAAGGGTGAGACCTATTTCGGCGATGTGCTGATGACGGCCCTCAACCTTCCCTTGTTGCTCATGTGTGTGAGGACATGAGACACGGTGTTGGATGCCAAGGTTAAGAAAGAAGGAAGAGAGGGAACAAAATTCACCTCCCCAGTCAGTTTCAATAGAGTTTATTGTACGTGAAAATTGTCTTTCCACTAAAGCTTGAAATGTCTTAAACATAGAGAAAACATCAGATTTCAATTTTAGTGGATAAAACCAAATGTACTTATTGAAGTCATCAACAAAAATAAAAAAATAACGACTGTCTTCAAAGGAGACAGTGGGGGTGGGCCACATACATCACTGAAAACTAAGTCTAAAGGGGAAGAACTGCAGGAGGAAGTTTCACGAAGAGGAAGACGACTAGCTTTGCCCATTTGACAAGCAGGGCATAAATGAAGAGACTTGGGAAGATGGTGATCATGAAGCATGAGACGAAGGACCTGATCGTGAGGGTGACCTAAACGATGGTGCCATCGACATAGGAGGACGCAACAACTAGATTGGCAGATAAAGGATGCGCATAAGACATAGAGTAGAGCCCATTCTTACTCGGTCAGGAAAGAAGAGTTTGCTTGGACACCGGATCCTTCACAAGAAAATGAGAAGAGTGAAATTCAAAGCAATCATTGTTATCATAACAAAATTTTTGGACAAAGATCAAAGAGTTTGTAAGGGAAAGGACATGTAATACATTAGAGAGAAGAAAAGCATGAGAAGGAGAGGATAAGGAGACAGTACTAGTATTGGAAATGGAGAGATTATTACCGTTACCAACTTGAAATTGATTGTTACCTATATAGATCAAAAGTGGAGAAAGATTGGAGGTTAGGAGTGGCATGGTGGGTGGCACCGGTATCAGGTATCCAAGAATTGGTGGTGGGGGGAGGTTGATGAGGAGAATGGATGGTTTGATAAGTAGAGGGAGTGGATGATTGGTGGAAATAAGATTGGGGGTGTGTGGTGTAGTAGGAAGTGTGGGAAAGATTTTTACGTTGAAAAGGTTGATATGATTGTCGAGTGGTTAGTAGTGGGGGTTTATATTGTGGGCCTAATGATTGTTGACAATAGTAACAAATGTCTGCTTGATGGTTGGAGCCACCGCAAACTTTGTAAGAGTTGTGAGCAAAAGCATTGGAACGACCAAAGCCACAACCATAACCCCGACCTCGACCCCTACAAGCACCGCGGATAGAGGTGGAAGTGCTATTGCCACGACCCTGTTGGGAGAGGTGGACGGAAGCATCTGTCGATGGATCTATGATTGCTTGACGAGAATGAAGAAGAAACTCATGACTTATTAGACGGCTGTGAAGCTCAGTGTAGGGAATCGGATTTTAACGTGCCATCATAGTAGGAACTAATGATTGGTACTCGTTCCGAAGGGAACGAAAGATATGAATGTTGAAGTCTTCAGGGGGAAGAGGTTTCCCGACAGCTGCTAATTCATCAGAGAGAGCCTTGGCGAGGTGAAGAAATTAAGTGATAGTTTCATCAGGCTTGTGAATTAAGTTTTGAAGATCAACATTGGGAGACAATATGCGTGTGGTGGAGGGGGAACTGTACGCACCATGGAGGACATCCCATATTTCTTTGCTAGTTGTGCAACCAACTGCTAAGGGAAGGGCATCATCGGAGAGAGACCATTAAGAGACTCATAATGGAGGCATCCTGTTCTGGCCAACTTGTAGCTTGAGTAGGATCTTAAGGGCACGGGTTATCGCCAGATACATAGTTATAGAGGCGTTGGCCGATGAGGTATGGGACAAATTTTGTCTTCCAATAAATATAGTTCTTAGATGTCAATTGAGATTCTATCTGTGTAATTTCTAACATTCTCAAGCTATCAAGATTGATGGATAAGTCTAGCCGTTCTCGAGCCTAACGTCGCCGCTATCATTGAGTCCAACGTCTTTATGATACAATGACTCTACCATTGACAATTTGTCACAGCAAACCTCATTCACATAAATGAGCCTACCATTGTTGACACAAGCATTGAAGTTTTCATTTATGGTAGGACAATGTGTCTCCTACCATTGTTGACACAAGCGTTTAATTTTCATATAAGACAATGTCATTGTCCATATCTCATTAAAGATATTGAGATATTTTAATCTTTGTCTATGACAATGACACATACTATGTACTCTATTTAAGAAATGTTGAATATGAAGCAAGTAGTGAATTCATTAAGTTAACATGGTATCAAGAGCTACACGCTCCACCGTGCACCCCTTCCTCTGATTTTTCCCCCCATCTCCAACAAGTGAGAGTTCTTCCTCTCCAATGGCCAACAACAACCACCTTATCATCCCCCATACTCAAGCACATTTTCTTCCCCCAATCACTCTAGTGCTCACCATTTCATATCCCTCAAATTATCCTTTAAGAACTATTTTATTGGAAGACACAAATTGTCCCATACCTCATCGGCCAACGCCACTATGACTATGTATCCGGCTATAACCCATGCCATCAAGATCCAACTCGAGCTACAAGTTGGTGTGAACAGGATGCCTCAATTATGAGTCTTTTAATTGCCTCTCTCCGATGATGCCCTTCCCTTAGCAGTTGGTCGCATAACTAGCAAAGAAATGTGGGATGCTCTGCATTGTGCGTACAGTTCCCTCTCCACCACACGCATATTGTCTCTCAATGTTGCTCTTCAAAACACAATTCACAAGCCTGATGAAACTATCACTCAATTTCTTCACTGTGCTAAGGCTCTCTTTGATGAATTAGCAGCTGTCGGGAAACCTTTTCCCCCTGAAGACTTCAACATTCGTATCTTTCGTTCCCTTTGGAACGAGTACCAATCATTAGTTCCTATAATGATGGCACGGTCAGATCCGATTCCCTACACTGAGCTTCACAATCTTTTAATGAGTCATGAGTTTCTTCTTCATTCTCGTCGAGCAATCATAGATCCATCAACAGATGCTTCCATCCACCTCTCCCAATAGGGTCGTGGCAATAACGCTTCCACCTCTATCCTCGGTGCCCCTAGCAGTCAAGGTTGGGGTCATGGCCGTGGCTTTGGTCATTCCAATGCTTTTGCTCACAACCCTTGCAAAGTTTGCAGTCACACCAACCATTAGGCAGACACTTATTACTATCGTCAACAATCATTGGGCCTATAGTACAAACCCCCACTACTACCCACTCGACAATCATATCAACCTTTCCAATGCAAAAATCTTTCCCACACTGCCTACTACACCACACACCCCCAATCTTATTTCCACCAATCATTCACCCCCTCTGCTTATCAAACCATCCATTCTCCTCATCAACCTCCCCCCTCCACCAATTCTTAGATACCTAATATCGGTGTCACTCACCATGCCACTCTTGAGCTCCAATCTTTCTCCACTTTTGATACATACGCAAGTAACAATCAACTTTAAGTTGGTAACGGTAATGGTCTCTCCATTTCCAATACTGGTACTGTCTCTTTATCCTCTCCTTCTTGTGCTTTTCTTCTCTCTAATGTATTGCATGTCCCTTCCCTTATCAATGTCCAAGCAAACTCTTCTTTCCTGACCGAGTAAGAATATGCTCTACTCTATGTCTTCTGTGCATCCTTTATCTGCCAATCTAGCTGTCGTGTCCTACGATCGATGGCACCATCGTTTACGTCACCCTCATGATCGAGGCCTTCATCTCATCTTTCGTGACCACCATCTTCCCAAGTCTTTTCATTTGTGCCCTATCTGTCAAATGGGCAAAGCTAGTCGTCTTCCTCTTCGTGAAACTTCCTCCCGCAGTCCTTCCCCTTTAGACTTAGTTTTCAGTGATGTATGGGCTCCCCACCCCATTGTATCTTTTGAAGGCAGTCGTTATTTTGTTATTTTTGTTGATGACTTTAGTAAGTACATTTGATTTTATCCACTAAAATTAAAATCTGATGTTTTCTCTATTTTTAAGGCCTAAAGACAATTTTCACGTACCATAAAATCTATTCAAATTGACTGGGGAGGCGAATTTCATTCCCTCTCTTCTTTCTTAACCTTGGAATCCAACATTGTGTCTCATGTCCTCACACACACACGAGCAACAAGGGACGGTTGAGCACCGTCATCGACACATCGTCGAAACCAGCCTCACCCTTCTTACTTATGGCTCTGTTCCCCAGACTATTAGGACTATGCTTTTGAGACTGCAATGTACGTCATTAATCGAATGCCATCCCCTGTTATAGGAAATCTCTCTCCCTATCAACTTATAACTCACAGAGACCCTGATTATTCCTTTCGCAAGGTCTTTGGTTGTCTATGTTTTCCCTGGCTTCGTCTGTGTAATCATTATAAAATGGATCCTCGATCCTCTTCCTGTTTTTCTTTGGATATAGTCTCTCCGATGTTGGTTACTGTTGTATAGATATGGCCACCCATTGCATTTACATTTCTCGTCACATCCGGTTCGATGAATCTATCTTTCCCTTTCACAATTCCCCTTCTACCCTTATGCCTAAAGTTCCCATGCCTAGCCCCACTCCCTAGGCTCTGGCCCCCAACTCTTATCCTACTCCTGCCATACCAATTCCACCCCCAATACCTTACCTGATCACCCCACCCTCCCTACCAACACCACCCTTACGTACCTGCACTCTTTCTGATATTTATAATGACCTTCAGTCTTTTACTCATTCTTCTCTAGCCCACCACACTCTCCTTGAAACCCCCACCACCATTGCCTCCCCCACTGAACCAACATGTTTCTCCCCAGCCAACAAGGTCCCCCATTGGCGCTCCGCCATAGGTGATGAATTTAATGCTCTGCTGCGGAATAATACTTGGTCTTTTGTGCCTTACCATGATTCTATGAATTTAGTTGGTTGCAAGTGGATGTACAGGATTAAATGGAAGGCTGATGGTACCATTGAACGCTATAAGGCTCGACTGGTTGCAAAGGGCTTCCATTAGCAACCTAGTTTGGACTATAATGAGGCCTTTAGCCCCCTTTCGTTAAACCGACCACTATTCGTATTGTTCTGTCTTAGGCAATTTCTAATGGTTGGACTGTTGGTCAATTTGATGTGCAAAATGCATTTCTATATGGCATTCTTCATGAGGAAGTTTATATGGTTCAACCACAAGGCTTTGAGGACACACTGCATCCTCATCATGTTTTCCGTCTTCACAGATCTCTTTATGGTCTAAAACAGGCTCCACTGGTTTAGTTTCACAGGCTCTCTGAGTTTCTACTTCGCTCTAGTTTTCGGTCCTCTCAAACTGACCCATCTATATTTATCTATGTCCATAGCCTTGTCAATACATATGTACTTGTTTATGTTGATGATATTTTGGTCACAAGAAATCAGAGTCCTCATGTAACAGTTCTCCTCCAACAGTTGGCTACTGAATTTTCTATCAAGGATCTCAGTCCTCTAAGCTTCTTCCTTGGTGTTGAAGCTCTATCTCAGCCTACTGGTTTTCTCTTATCGCAATCTTGTTACATTACATATTTGCTTCAGCGAGCCGTTATGTCTGACTGCAAACTAATGCACACTCCCATTGCTACCATGATTTTGTCCTCCCTTGCAGGGGGTGCACTCCTTTTAGATCCTACCAAGTACCGTTCCATTGTTGGTGCACTACAATATATTACTTTAATTTGTCTTGATGTTGCTTATTCTGTCAACCGTGCATGCCAATTTATGTATGCTCCTACGGAGGATCACTGGTCTATGGTCAAACGTATCCTTCACTATCTCAAGGCAACCCCGGACTATGGCTTATTCTTTTCCAAGTCCAGCTCCTTCCAATTGCAGGTTTTCTCGGATGCCAACTGGGCTGGTGACAGTGTTGACCGCAAATCTACCAGTGGCTATGCAATTTATATGGGTCCCAATCTATATCTTGGGCCTCCAAAAAACAGAACACAGTAGCTAGGTCTTCCACTGAATCTGAATATAAAGCCATTGCTAACTCTTGTGCCGAACTTATTTGGTTACTCTCTTTGTTTGGTGAACTTGGGATTCCTATCACTAATCCTCCTATCTTATGGTGTGATAACATCGGTACTACCTACCTCTCTGTCAATTCGGTCTTTCATGCACATACCAAGCATGTAGAGATTGATTTTCATTTTGTTCGCGACAAGGTCGCTGCCCATGAGTTCCAATTACAATTCATTTCCACCAAGGACCAAATAGCTGATATTCTCACCAAAGGTCTCAGCATAGCTCGATTCTAATTCCTTCATGACAAGCTGCAAATTCGGCCAATCAAATTCCCACCTTGAGGGGGTGTATCAACCGAGATTCTATCCACGTAATTTTTATCATCTTCTAGCAGTCAAGATTGATGGATAAGTCTAGCCGTTCTCGAGACCAACGTTGCCGCTGTCATTGAGCCCAACATCTCTATGATACAATGACTCTACCATTGACAATTTGTCACAACAAACCTCACTCACATAAATGAGCCTACCATAGTTGACACAAGCATTGAAGTTTTCATTTATGATAGGACAATGTGTCTCCTACTATTGTTGACATAAGCATTGAAGTTTTCATTTTAGTTCTCATATAAGACAATGTCATTTTCCATATCTCATTAAAGTTATTGAGATATTGTAATCTTTGTGTGGGGGATGATAGGGTTGTTGTTGTTGGCCATTGGAGAGGAAAAACTCCCACTCATTGGAGATGGGAGGGGGGAAATTAAAGAGGTGCTCGGTGGAGCGTGTAGCTCTTGATACCATGTTAACTTAATGAATTCACTGCTTGCTTCATATTCAACATTTCTTAAATAGAGTACATAGTATGTGTCATTGTCATAGACAAAGATTACAATATCTCAATATCTTTAATGAGATATGGACAATGACATTGTCTTATATGAAAAATTAAACGCTTGTGTCAACAATGGTAGGAGACACATTGTCCTACCATAAATGAAAACTTCAATGCTTGTGTCAACAATGGTAGGCTCATTTATGTGAATGAGGTTTGTTGTGACAAATTGTTAATGGTAGAGTCATTGTATCATAAAGACGTTGGACTCAATGATAGCGGCGACGTTGGGCTCGAGAACGGCTAGACTTATCCATCAATCTTGATAGCTTGAGAATGATAGAAATTACACAGATAGAATCTCGGTTGATATCCCTTGTATTATATAATGCTGATTATCTCCTTTTGGTAATAGTAGTAGTTCTTCTATTGTTACCAAATGTTCTATGCATGAATTATTTAGATGGTTAAAAAAAAATATGTACCCAACTTTGCTATTGGAAAATCTTATATCTATTTTTGTTCCCATTAATAATACGTACTCCTATTGTCAATTGTCGATCAGGGGACTTGGACTAAAATCTGTTGTACACTTGTACCCATATCCTTCAAAACACATGGGGTTACCTGCAGTAACCGCAAATTACTTGAATAAACAGTTGATAAAAAAGATGTACCCAGTACACGAGGATCCCACCATTGCGAGGTTTGGGGAGGGTCATATGTATGCAGCCTTACCCCTGCTTTGCAGAGAGGTTGTTTCCCGACATGAATAGATAGTTGATTTGTATCATAAATGGTTTCTAGCAAGAAAAATAAAAGGATATGGGGGTTGGTTTGTAACATCTTTTAGATAGTAAATAAAATTATAACAGATTAAAAAAAAAAAAAAAAAAAAAAAGCTGTAAATATTAAGTATGAATTTCAATTTCTAAAATATTAACCATGCATGATGTCAGTTTTACATGGACTTGGACACGGGAGTCTGAATCTGAAATGTGTCCAAGAGTCCCCAACATGGCAAGTGAGTAAAATATGAAATCAGAGATATCTATATGTATATATTATGCCATTTATTACTTGCAAGATCAGTAATTTAATTCCTTATGTACTAATCTTGGTGATGAACAAAATATTTGTTTTAAGGTTGTACTTGCTTATTTATTTATTTTTTTTCTAACCTCTGTTCATTTTTTTAGTTTTCCTTTTGGCTCTTCTAAACTGGCTGTTGTGACTTGTGACTCATTGTCCTTCTGAACAGCGATCATTGGAGGAAAAACATTCCAGTTCTTGCAAAATCACATAGGGTGTATTCAATTGATCTGATTGGTTATGGTTATTCTGACAAACCAAATCCACGTGAGTTTGGGGCCAACCCCTTTTACACATTTGAGACATGGGCCAATCAGCTAAATGAGTTTTGCATTGATGTAGTTAAAGATGAAGTTTTCTTCATATGTAACTCGATTGGAGGTGACCACTTTCTCTGAATTTTTGTTTCATTTGAGCAATTTTTTTTCCCGTTATGATCGGATTTTGATTCCTTCTGAATTTACTTATTTTCCTATATGATAAAAGAGAGAAAACGATCTTGTATGGTTTTTGACATTGTGGAGCTCTCCTATTTTTTATTTATTTAATTTTCCTTATCTCACAGAATTTTGGCTACCTTTACCACATTGATAAGGAGCTTATTTCTAGATTCTAGGACCACATGTCATTGTACTTGAATTTTATCATTTTCAGGAAACATGTTGCTTTTAATGCAGTTAGAGAAACTTCATACATGATTGCCCAAAAAATACGATATTTTGGTTTTCACGGCCCCCTAACATAAAATGGGGTCCATTATTCTACATGTTTTCTTAAGACTTTGATATGAAATAGTTTTCCCTCTTGGCTCTAAATTTCAGTTTTAGGTGGCTCTGACTTTCATCTTTTATGTGTAGAAAGATGAATGTAACTGGCTTGGTCCTATCATATATGAAGGCCATTACTCCCTGTGTGTATGTCTAACCTCTGTGGTTACACTTTTTTGGAGTTTATCACGGTTTGTTGTCTCTGCTCTTGAACTCATACTTATAGCGATCAGTATTAGCACTTTTTTTTTGGGGTAAACTTCACTCCCCTCCCCTGAACTAAGGCGAAATATCAACTTGACCCACCACCTTTCTGAAAATATCACTCCCCTCCCCTACAAGAAAAAGATGTTATCTAACAGCCCCAACCGTTAGATTTGGCTGTTAAGTTAATTTTTTTTATAATCCCCAAAATACCCTCCTAATTGTGAAATGCCCAAGATACCCCTGATATTCAGCCCTCTTCCTCTTCCTCTTTCTCTGTCGCTGAAACAGGAACAACTCGAATCTATCTGAGAAGGGATGAGCACTTGCTCTTTTCCTCTTGGGAACAGCCATCCTCACCAAAACCTCTCCCGCCGTCGCTGCTTCAACTCTTGCTTCTCGGGTTTTTTCCAGATCTGGCTCCTCCTTTTATTTCTATAAAAGTGAAAAAAGGGAAAATATGTGAAGCAAATTCTCAGGTGAAAACCATAAAAGGGAAAATAACCCAAAAGCTATGAAGCTCCAATTCGGCACAAACTGTGAACAGATTTTAATGTTTCTTTATTCAACGGGTCTGTAAATCCCAACAAATTGAAGAACCCAAACAAACTCGATGACTTAAAAGGGAAAAATAACTCATTGAATGACAAACTACCATGTTGAGATGGTAAAGAGAAAAATACCTCCCAAACAATCATGGCATCCTGGTTGGTTCCTTTCCAGCCCTGTTGAGTAAACAGAGAAGCAATTTCGTTAGCCCCGTTCAAGAACATTCTCCCTGGAATCCTACGAAGCTGCTTATCCCTCTTGTAATCGAACGAAGAACTTCACATTCCACGCCTCCTCCTTTCGTTCTTCCTCTTCGACTCAGAAGTCGGCGAACCAGGGAGCCCACTCCTCCCATCAACCGATAAGCAGGACCCCATCCTCAGGGCCCTGATAATGTTCAGTAGGCACTTCAGTAGGCACAGAAAGAGGAAGAGGAAGAGGGCTGAATATCAGGGGTATCTTGGGCATTTCACAGTTAGGAGGGTATTTTGGGGATTATAAAAAAATTTTAGCTTGACTTAACAGCCAAATCTAACAGTTAGGGCTATTAGAAAGCATCTTTTTCTTGTAGGGGAGGGGAGTGATATTTTTGGAAAGGTGGTGGGTCAAGTTGATATTTTGCCTTAGTTCAGGGGAGGGGAGTGATGTTTACCCTTTTTTTTTTTGGGTGGTACTTCGTTTTAAGGCTTATAGTTTCCACAGGTTTACGCATTACATCTTTTCCTACCTTTAGTTTCTTCTTGAGGTTGGGGTTTTCTTTTCATCTTCTTTTATTTATTCAATTCTCTTTCTCCTGCCTCTCCTTTTATCCTATTTTTCCTTTGATGCAATTGGTTTTCTTTTTTATGCACTGTAATGTTCTGGATGATTCAATCATCTGAAACCTTTGGATTGTCTGTTCTGAAAAAAGAATCTGCTTTTCAGAAATAGGCTGCTTCAACTATTATAACAGTTATTCCAGCCACAGAAGATCCACCTGGTTGCTGCTATGGAACTCCTTAAATACATTGGTTGTGAAAATTCCTCTTCGCTTCAATAAATAAATTATTCTTCACCTTTCTTAGTGTCCCTTAGCCTTCTTCTCTGTGTTAGGGAAGATGATGCAGAAGTCTTAAACATGTTCTTTTATTCAAGTGTAACTTTCGCTTGCATCAATATGTAATAATCAGTTTTGCTAATCTTGAACCCAAAATTTTGGTTTTCTATTTTTTTCAATTTTTTTATTTGTAATTGATGATTCTTTGGTCGAGTAAGCAGTCATTAGTCCAGTTCTCAGAATCCTGTTAGCATGAAGCAATTTTTGTTATAGACTTGAATACCTGTCACTGTCTTGCAACAAGTTTTGGATGATTTAGACTTTCACCTTCAAACTGTTGTGGAAAATGAGGAAAGTTGATGGAGATCTAACCATGGTTTTTTGGTCTTTTTGCAGGAGTTGTTGGCCTTCAGGCAGCAGTTATGGAGCCTCAGATCTGTAAGGGCATTGCCCTTTTAAATATATCCTTACGTATGCTTCATATCAAGAAGCAGCCTTGGTATGGTAGACCTGTTATCAAATCATTTCAGAATTTGCTAAGGTGAAATGATTTTAATGGTTTCTCTTTGGTCTGCTAAGAATCTTTCTATACTGTCAGTTAAAAAGTAGTGAATAGTCATTATATTTTGGCAGAAACACTGCTCTGGGAAAATTCTTCTACAAAACCGTTTCCACTCCACAAGCTGTGAAAAATATCCTTTGCCAGGTACTCTATCAAAATCATTGCACAAATGCTCCTCTGCAAGTCAAAAGAGATTGCAGGATAAAAATCTGCAGTAATGGTCAATATTAAACACTGCTATGGTTTATAATAATCAATGTATTCCATGTGCTTTATGGGCTATTGTCCTAATTAATATACAAAATCAATGAAAGGTATTTTATTGATGCCTAGGAACAATGTCTACGGGCCAAGGTGTGTTTGAAACCATAGTTTCCACGGCTGATGGAGTTAATTTAAGAAAGCTGAACTCAAAGGAAGCAAACTTAGGGGGGTGGTTAATGGCTCCTCCTCTGATGACTGCTAGTTTTCCCTTTTGAGGGGTGCCTCATGAGTTTAATTCTTGAATGTAGACACCCTTAGTTGTTTGATGAAAGATTTAATGGTGGGTACTTTTTCATGGGTAACACATCTGGCTCTGGTGTCAATGTGGTGCAGGCTTGTCAAGTGTAGCCTCCCTGTTAGCTGGATTCATGATGTACTATATTTTGGTCTATTTTCTTCTAGTGCAGGTTTCTAGTTGGTGATGACATAAACTGTCCTTAGTGGACCATGCTCTTAAGGATATATAATGTGGATCTCTACTCATGATGCAATATGGTAGTTTGATGAGAAATTATGATGCATTTTTCTTTTCAAATTTCTCAACCTAAAAAGGTCCTTTGTTGGCTAAGTTCAGCTTATATGAAGCCTTTTTTTCTGATGAAACCCATCCCAAATAAAAAAATAAAAAAATAAAAAAGGGGGGGGGGGATTCTGGGCAAGAAGAGGGTTACCAATGAAAAATTACAATTGATGAGGGGGCTTTAATAATTGGGGTAAAAATAATGAAGATATGTAGACAATTTCAAAGAGGTGAAATGTGAGCATTTACGTCAGGAATTGTGTCGTTTGTATTCCAAGATGGTTATGAGAGAGTATATGTAAAAAAATTTGAGATTCAGCTGAAGCTGTAATAGTCACTATGGGAGCAGAAATCTCAAGAACTCTGTTATTCATAAAAAACTTCAGAAGTGGTTATTTAGAGAAAACTCCAGTTGAGGAGGAAATGAGGAAAGTGTGACTAATGCACAAGTAAATCAAGCCAAAATTGTTAGCTACACATATTTGCTGACTGGTTCTGATTGATTGTCCCCAGTGTTACCATGACACCACTCAGGTGACAGATGAGCTAGTTCAGAAGATTCTTTTGCCTGGACTTGAACCTGGAGCTGCAGATGTTTTTCTTGAATTCATTTGCTACTCAGGGGGTCCTCTACCCGAGGAACTATTACCTCAAGTAAAGGTCAGACCATCACTCATCCTGAAACCCAGATTGATTATGCAGCTTTCATGGATATGCAAATAACCATTTCTTATCTTCAGTTCTCTCTCTCATACATGTAGTTTATCCCATAAATTTTAATGCAGTGCCCTGTTCTGGTAGCATGGGGGGATAAGGATCCATGGGAACCCATTGAAATTGGAAGAGCCTATGGAAATTTCAGCTCAGTAGAAGATTTCATTGTCCTCCCTGATGTTGGACACTGCCCTCAGGTCTCTCTCTCTCTCTCTATATATATATATATTTAATACTGCAGTTTTTCGTGATATTTTATGAAAATAATTTCTGAAGTATTGATTTGCTTCTAATAAACCCCAATTGTTCCTTTCCTAATGATGAAGGATGAGGCACCTCATCTTGTAAATCCACTTGTGGAGTCGTTTGTGGCACGCCATGCTTCAGCCAAAACTTCTGCTTCTTTGGAAACGGTTTAATCCGTTGAGTCATTTTGCTGATGTTCATATTGCTCATCAATCCACGTGTTCAATGTAAAGGGAAGATTTTTACTTAGTGCATTATGGCAAAATTGAGTATCCATTCTTTGAAAGCTTAGGATCATGGATGCATTTAAGCATGACAATTTTTCTGTTAACAAATATATTGTTTTCTACTGTTTAATATTTGTGCTGCTCGATGCCATCCTCCTTTATAAGGGATCTGCTTTTCATATATAATGACTCATCCCACTAGCCATGGTATCACAATAATCATTCTGTAAGTTAAATATAAGTTGTGGAACTGTGGGTGTTTTTGGTTATATGTATAGTGGTGGTCACCCTCGTGTTCCTCCATGTGCCATTTAGTGTCGATTTCCTCTGTAATTTTACAATTATCAGAGGCCATCAAAACAGAGCACATGAAAATATAAGCCAAAGAAACATCAAACACAAATTTAGTTTGGAAGCAGTACTAGGTTTGAAAGCTTGCACAGAATAGGATTCCTTGTTTCAGACATCCACCAAGCTTCACAGTTCTCTTCTTCTTATGTTTTTGTCCACTTGGTTATATTAACTTAGTTCTCCGGAGAATAAGAGAATTCACCATGGTAGGTTTTACTTTTGGTTAAGCCTTAACAATTATAGAAGGAAGCTCTTTCAATTTCAACTGCTGATCAGACTAAGCATCTACAATCGATCACTGGGCATCATCAATGGAGGATCTACGGTTTCAGATTGAAGAGAAAGATGAATTGCAGAGAGGAATCTTCTTCAATTTTTTCTTCTTTAAAAGTTATAATTAGTATTATATGTATGAGGGTAGTTTAGGTATTAGGAAACATAAATTCATGACTTAATAGGTATTTCTCATGGAAAGGGACGGTTGATAGAATCTTTCAGATTAGGGGGAGGGGAGTGATATTTTTTAAAATGTCTAGGGGGAAGGGGAACATGATATTTCACCAAAGTACAAGGGAGGGGAGGGGAGTGATATTTCCGTTTAATACTAATGATGTGGATAATGTTCTATTTTCTTAATTAATTGCAACAAATGAATGTTCCTTTCCTTCGGTCACAATGGTTCTGTTTGGATGCAAGGGAAATAATTAGAAAGGGACTGAAATCAATCCAATACGAAAGTCATTACCTCACACGATGGTTTTCACAATCATAATTGCAAAACTTTCGCATTTCATTTCAAGAGCAACGTCACTTCCCTGAACTGGCAATCAAACAGAGCCAATGCCTTGTTTGCTTCCCCTTTTCTAATATTTCCTCTGGCTATCCACAAAATTTCACTCCATTCAACCTTCTATGTGGTAGGAAAGACATAAATTCATGGTGGACCTGTGCCGTTCAGAAAACAGCTCGTCAGCCATTAATGTTGCTAAATTAATTGGTTTTGTTAGTTATGTTAGGTTGGGTGTTCGATAATCTAATGGTGAGGCGTGGCTGCTTGGACCAAAATTGGTTGGATTTTTTAATTTTAGTGAAGGCAAAAGGTTTTGTGCACGTCTGCACATCAAACCGTTGGATGAGGTGAGGGACCATGTATCATATACGATCATGCTTATCCAATAGTTGAAAGCGCATTTCCCGGATGTGTACAAAATTTCTCCTCATTAACAGTTGATGGATTTTACTCTTGGGTTTTAACACTTGGATGAGACTCTTTGAATAATTAAAAAATAAAATATAAAAACCATTTTCATTCGATAGGGAATGAGACTAGTGGCGAGACCACACTCATGGATGAAGAAAAAGTTTCACCGATTTTTTAATTTATTGGATTAAGTTTTTCTTCACCCATGATATCTTTCTTCTTTTTCGAAAAAACAAGAGTTGCATGATTGGCTTTCCACATCTCACATCTTTTCTGTATCTAGGAAACGAAATTCTCTCTTATTTTTCTACTTTTCTTGTTGTCTCAGGCAGCAACATTTTTGGTACTCTCAGCCGCCTCAAAGCTAAAAAGTTCAAAACTTCTCCATTACAGTACAGTTGCCCACAAGCTTTACCTTCCGCTACCTTTGGTAGTCAAGATTACAAGGATGTATTCTATTCGGTCAGACCGGTTCATTTTATTTTGTTGAATTGATATGTATTGGTTTAAATTAAGGTTCAAGATTTCGATTTCGACTTTGCAGGAGTGTCAAATACTATGCCTACACAGGTGAGCTAGATCGGAACAGACTGGTTAAAATCTGATACCAGATCAATCGGTTAGTAAATGGCTCGGTGACAAGCCTGGGCCTATTATGGATTAATAACTGATTGATTGAATATAAACATGTCCATGTCTAACATACTAGGCCCAATTATGACAATGGTTAGAAATAGTGCGAGGCCTTAAATTGGTGGGACCGATTAGTTAGGCTCAAAATAAATAGACCGGGCCCAACCTGTTGACACCCTTACAAGCGACCTTGGAATAAATGGTTCATCTTAGATTGAAGGAGAATACTTAACATATTGGATGTAACAGCATTCCATCTTTCTCATAATGGGAAACTGAGGAAGAAGAATTTCCTTTACATCAACTTTGTTTTAAAGAGAAGCAGTAGTAAGCTTAAAAGCTTTTCCCTCAATAGAATTCCTTGCACGATACAACCATCTCTGTATTTGCCACAACAAAATCTCACTCCAGTACTTTTTTCCTTTGCTTTATATTCTTCCATCCTTCAATTGATTAGAATATGCTTCACAACTATCTCCTTATTGTTGATCAACTTAGACAAGTATCTATCTCCAACCATGGGGAATTGTGTTCCTCTGCCTTCTTCTTCTTCTTCTGATCTTTCCAAGAACAGAGAGGCTTTAGCTATTACAACAATGTTCAATCTACCATCTCCATTGCCATCTTGGCCACCAGGTATTTTCTTTCTTTCCTTCTCTGTTTCTCCTGGAAGAAACCAATAAGTACTCAAACCTTTGAAATGGTTTTTAAGTTTCATTGAGTGTTGTAATTTTGATTCTGGGTTTACAGGTAATGGATTTGCTAGTGGAAGCATAAATCTAGGAGAGCTAGAAGTCTGTCAAGTCTCAACCTTCACCAAGGTTTGGGCCACCCATGAGGGAGGACCGGAAAACCTCGGCGCCACCTTCTTTGAACCTTCATCGATACCTGCTGGCTTCTTCATGCTTGGCTGCTATAGCCAACCCAATAACAAGCCTCTTTTTGGGTGGGTTCTTGCCGGAAAAGACGACAGCAAGGAGGCCTTAAAGATGCCGGTGGATTACACTCTTGTTTGGAGCAGTGAGTCCCTGAAAATAAGGCAAGAAGGAAATGGCTATATTTGGTTACCAACCCCACCTGATGGTTATAGAGCCATGGGTCATGTTGTCACAAGTTCACCGGAGAAGCCACCCCTCGACAAAATCCGATGTGTCCGGTCAGACCTTACCGACCAATCAGAGCTCGACATGTTGATATGGGGAGCAGATAAGGAGAGCAACACAAATGGATTGAATATTGATGTCTATGGTTTAAGACCCATTACTGTAGGGACTCAAACTCAAGCTGTGCAGACAGGGACCTTTATAGCCCATGTTGGAGACATGGCTTCTTCTTTACCTGTAGCTTGTTTAAGGAATAGTGATCCTAATTTGTCAGCTATGCCTAATCTGAAACAAATTGAGGCTCTAGTACAAGCATATTCTCCATGGATCTACTTCCATCCTGATGAGCCATATCTACCTTCTTCAGTGAACTGGTTCTTCAATAATGGAGCTTTGCTGTACAAGAAAGGTGAAGAATCAAACCCATCTTTGATTGATTTAAATGGGTCCAACCTTCCTCAAGGTGGTTCCAATGATGGAACCTATTGGTTGGATCTTCCTGTAGATGAAGGAGCCAAAGAGAGAGTGAAGAAAGGTGATTTACAAAGCAGTCAGGTTTACTTGCATGTGAAGCCAATGTTTGGTGCTACATTCACTGATATAGCTATATGGGTCTTCTACCCATTTAATGGACCTGCAAAGGCCAAGATAGAATTCATTAATATTTCATTAGGGAAGATAGGAGAACATGTTGGAGATTGGGAACATGTTACCCTCAGGATTAGTAATTTCACTGGGGAGCTTTCGAAAGTCTATTTCTCGGAGCATAGCAAAGGAACATGGTTGGATGCCTCTCAAGTTGAGTATGAAGGTGGGAATAAGGTTGTAACTTATGCTTCCTTGAATGGCCATGCATTCTATCCGAAAGCTGGACTAGTCCTACAAGGGAATACTAAACTTGGAATTGGAATAAGGAACGACACCGCCAAAAGCAAAACTTTCATGGATACAGGATTGAGGTCTGCTATTGTCTCGGCTGAGTACTTGGCTACCATCGTCGAACCACCTTGGCTGAACTTTGCTAGGGAATGGGGTCCCAAGATTAACTATAACATAGATGAAGAGATAAAGAAGGTGGACAATATTCTACGTGGTAAACTGAAGACTGCATTTGAGAATGTCATTAAAAGTCTCCCAGATGAAGTGCTAGGGGAAGAAGGACCTACTGGCCCTAAGATGAAGAGTAGTTGGAATGGAGACGAAGCTTGATTTTCATCTTCCTTGGTGTTTAGTTGTTGTTCATGTAGTATACTATACCTTGGTTGATGTACTTTGTTCTGGATTTGTACTTTTTGTTTTGGGAGTACTAATGTTCTTTCTACCAGAATAGAAAAAGCCCATATAATTGTACCATCTAAAATGTTCCTTATACGTGATGACAATGACATTAATGTATCTACAGTAACAATTCTGCAAGTCATTACATAACAAGGCAAAATTCTTATGAGGGCTGAAACCTCTCTCTCTCTCTCAACTAAATCCCCTGACAACATCAGAATATAAACCACCAACTCAAAATGTCCAGTCCTTAGGTTGGGGGGGGGGTGTTGTGTGGAATCCTATCCGAGCTGATTAATCTTTAATCCTCATTTCAATCACACTTACAGTTAGAACGCACTCTTAATGCTAATTGATAAAAGCATATAGAGAAGGTTTTTTCCAAAAAAAAAAACCTTTCTTGTGGAGAATTCACAATTGTTGGGAGCAAGTTTTCCTTCTTTTCTCAATCATGTTCATGGTCCCAAAAATCTTAATTGGCCTAAGACAATCAGCTTCTTTGAACCAGAATTCATGGTGACCTAGCCTGAGTTCAGCAACTCTCAACATTGAAATCCGAAAGAGCTGGAAATCCTTGCCGGTTTTATACATAGGCTAGATTTCCTTTCATTTTGGCCCCAAAACCAGACTCAAGGAAACTCGTAAGAGTTTAACCTAGACAAGTTTCTTGAACCAAAAACTTAAAATTTTGGCAATCTTAGATCTACTTCACTCTCCCCTGCCTCATTTTCTGGGTGCAGTGGCTGAAATATCTATGGTAAAAACGACTGGAATCCATGGAGTGCAATCCTGCCACTGAGTGCAAGTTCTAAATCCTTCATGCTTTACTGAAGGCATCAAATTAAGAATACAAATACATGACCTGTTGGACACACCATGGTGAAATGAAGAGCAGATGGGGCATCTTATATGCCAACCATCCAATTGTTGTAGGCATATATTAGATTTCCAGATGGAGAAAGGACAGCTAAAGTTTTCAACTGTCATTTATGATCAGAATACTAAGTTGATTTCCGGAGTTCAAATCAGCATACTACACTTTCAACTCATCCCTCAATTGTCTTCAACAGAGGAACCTTTTTACACCTGCCCAAACAGAAAGGCTGAAAACCAGAACAGAACACGACCAGCAGAAACAATCACATTTGCGCCACAAGAAACATACTAAATTAATCAATTTGAGGAATGCTTCTGTTTGCAATTCTGCAAATGTTTTGCTAGGTTTGCTATCATAATTTTACCCTGTGGGTCAACTTGTTGACAGCTTTCCTCTCCATAGCCGAAGTCATGGTGAGCAAGCAAAGGCACATCTGATTGTAGTTTATCCCCACGGTCAATAATAATATTGTGGAGCAGACAGCATACCAAGATAATACTGGGCAGTTTGCACTTGTCAGGTCTCCACATAATCTTGTGAAGGATTCTCCAAGCACCCTTCAACTGTGAGAATGCCTTCGCTGCAAATAACATTGCCTCTTTATGTTTTTCATTGAACTCGACCATGGAACTTGTGAGGTCATCACTCCCATATGGAGTGATGAGCCAGGAAAGAAGTGGGTAGGCAGCCCCTCCTACTATGAATTCTCTGATTTCAACTCCATTGGATAACATTTTCACATGTCCATTAAGACGCTGCTGACTCTCGCAGAGTTTGAAGAACCCAGAACACTTTAAGAGTCGTGAGAATGTCATGCCCCCAGGCCAACCAGTCACAATGTCAAGGAATCTCATCTCATCATCTACAATGCCCTGCAGGAACATGCTGTAGTTGTTTGCACGATCGGACCAGTCACTTGAAGTCTCAACAGCTGGTAGGGTCATGACAATGTGGGTAGCATCAATAGCCCCACAGCAGTTTGGCAATCCAAAAGCTGACTCAAACTTGGATTTAATTTCCTCTATTCGATCAGGGTTGGGCCACTTGAGATGGTGCTTGGCTCGCTCCTCCATGGCCTCTATGAATCTCCAAGTCACCTGAGATACTGTGGATTGCCCAACCCCAAAGGCCCCCCCTACTGATACTTGGGACTCTCCAGAAGCCAACCTTCTCAGGGCAATTCCAACTTGCTTTTCAACACTTAGAAGCCTTCCCTCAATGTTGATAAGACCAGATGGAGGCCTTGACACAAGATCTTGATGGACAAGGGAACAGATGTAGTCGAATGTCTTCCTTGATACCCTGAAGAAATATTTGAATGCTTCTGCCTCGTCACTGGGAACAGTTGAACCTGCAATTTCTGATTGATGGAAGAGAAGAAATCAATCATTGTTTTTCGACCAAAGCATTGAGCAAACGGGCACCTAAAAAGATATTTAAACATCCAGGAAAAAAGGAAACAATAAACATATTGGTGCATCCAGATGTCTCAGTACTTGTTGTTCAGCTGTTTCTCCACTCATCTCCAAAATATTCGCTAAAGCATGACCACTATGAAAAAGAATGTCAGTTATGAGTCAAATTAGCTAAAATATTTTAAGACTGACTGTAAGTTCTATCCTAGGGGCATAGAGGATACTTGATACTCCTAGGGGCTAGGTGGCACTCATTGGAACTCAAAAGATAAAAAATGATTTCACCTACAAAACTCTGATGTCCTATTGTCATTTTGCTAACAAAGCTGGTTTCCTTAACCCGACCTGAGCACACAAGCACCAACATATAGAGATATCATGTCTTGTATAACAGTATAAGCAAATGACAAAGTACATATACAAAATGTTTGGGTGATTTCCTTCGGCAAGGGAATCAATTTCCTACCTTCAAGACATGACTGGTTCTCTCAGGTGGAAGGAACATTTCTGCATAATATAAATAAAACCAATACACTTACAAGGAGACTTGAAATTGGAAATCAATGCTATTTCTTTCTCCACTGCATTCTAAACCATAGACCTTGTTGCCATGACCTCCAATTTATAGAACTTTTGACATGAATAAGCCTATGAAAGAAACCTATGCAAAACTTTAGTAAAACAACCAAATGACCACATAAGGGTTCTTCTACCGACTGGATAGCCCTTTTTTGAATCACCAGAATCAGTAAAACTAATTCTTTAAGCTACCAACCACAAGGAATTCAGTAGCTTAACACATATAGAAATTTTGGACTTTTATTAACTCACAGCTAGTGAGAAAGACAAACTCCCAAGCAGTGTATTTGACTGTAGGCTTTCTAAAGACTTGGCAAAATTCTCAGTAACGTAACAAAACTCCCATCTGTGCACACTCATATGGGATAGCTGAGTAATGGGTTTGCCAAAAGGACCTCCAAGGACCATGGATAAAAGATCATCAAATAGAGAGCAACATATATGAAAAGGAAACATTCGGTATACAAGAGAAACCAACATATATGAAAAGGAAACAAACTGTATACCTGTTATATATTATATCAATTAAAATGAAAAGCCATAAATGATATAATTAACATTCACTAATTCATTCATTTATCTTGAAATTACGAAGAAGAAGAGAAGTATGGAGATGAAAGAGATACCTGCACTAGAGTTTTTCAGCCAGAAACTCTCCCACCAGTCAGATTCAATGGCTTTGGGCTCTAGAGGAACTACATTTATACTCTTCTTCAAAGTTGGCGATTTCTTTTTGGTTTTCTTTGATTTCTTTGGAGGAGCCATCAACGGTGAGAGAATTACACAATCTGCTGTCTGTGTTCCCTACAGATACATATTTACATGAATCCCTGTTGCTTCTAACTCAACAGTTAAAAGGTCAATGACTCAATGGGTGTAATAGACCACTTCTTTTCTCTTTGTCAGAAACCCTTCGTACGTAAGCAACAGACTGGCATGGCACATGAGTTGTTCACAGTAGTGGATCCCTGTCGTTTTCTTTTGCATGTGTGAAGAAACTCCAAAGTGATCTTGATTCCAGTATTCAAAACCACGTGAGGCAGTGAGAGTCCTGAAAATATTTGTAGAGAATCCAGATGGATTACCTGATATCCATGCTTTGGATCTTCATAGAATAAATTTACAATAATTACCAAATGTCAATTAGTCAAAGAACAATTGCTGATGCCTGGTATATTCAGCAAACTGCAAGAAAAAAATTTGGATTGATTTAAATGAAAAAGGATGAAATATTTTTTTTCATTCTCATTGATTTTGAAAGGAAGAATCACATCTTGCCCTAATGCGGGCAGAGGCTGAAGACACATTGTTCTTCAAAGGAAAATAAAATGCATAAATAGATGAAATGTGAATAAACGGTTGTAAGCCAGTGCAAGTCCTGCCTTCTCATGGTCCTGGGACTCAGGAAGGGATGACTGCAGTTGGTCCTATCCTTCACCATATCACAATAAGTGGCCACTCTCAGTCTCAAAACCACGTCTTCAGACCAGCAGACTAAGCTTTTACTGTCGCACTAAGCAATGGCCCATAAACAGATGAAATATGAATTCAAACTAAATTTGAAGATGAATACCTTCTTCAAAATACAGTTTCTCCAAATTTCTTAACCCTTGACTATTGGTTGCGAAGATTAAACATGTGCAGGTTAACATTTTAGTGATAAAATACAGGTTGAGTAGGAATTAATAAGCTACAAATACAAATCAAAAAACACATGTGCAGGTTAAATATACTAGAACAATAAGATCCTATATGATCAGTTGTAAATCCAATTTTCATTAAAGATTCTGAAGTATCTGCCTGTCCATTTTCAAATAAGAGCATCATACACACTGGCTTCCTCACTTTTTCCAAGTAGCAGATATGGAAACACATTGATTACATTGGAATTGAAAGTGAAAGATAAAAACTCCTGAAATGGTTCAAAATAATGACCCAGGGCATTAGACGCCCAAATACCAAAATATTAGCTCATTATTCTATTGATATTTCTAAAGATTAACCATCTCATATGCAGCATTGGTAGAATTCATGTGTTGATAGAGAAAAAAGCGAAAAAAGAACTCTCTGTGTTGCGCATACACGAGCAAATAACGAGCAATAAAAAATTTAGAACGCAGACTGCAAAAACAAAAAGAGAAGAGAGGGAAAAGGAAAACTCTTGCATGAGAATCAAACAAAAGAATGAATAGTTATTTACCTGTCAATCTATCTTGTCTTCTCTGCAACTAAAGGATACAGGGAAGGGTTTTGAAGCGAGAAAGAAGGGTTTATGGGTTTATCCTTAAAAGTTGAGAGAAAACACTGGATGATCGAAGAATCATCAAATCATCGAAAAAATGAGCCTTGGATCGGTGAAAACCAGATGGGCTAATACCCACAACCTAGCAGAGTTCGAAGAGGAAGAAAAATTGAGAAGAGAACCCCTTATTACCATCTATCTCCTCGGGGCTATCGGGCTTTCGCCATGAAAGGATCAAAAGAGATGGGTGGGAAAAGTGGGAGTTTTCTATGATATACAGCTAGTAAGTGCAGGAACGAAGACAGCACTGGTACACTAGTCTGTGATGGGTCCCAATGTCTAATATCGTGAGATGGAAAAGATCCCAATCTAATGGTGTTGGATAATGAATGATAGCTCCTGTGGTATATCCGAATCTCCTCTAGCATCTCTCCTCCCAATAATAGACAGAACACCCAGGAAACCAAAACTCGTTTCCCCTCTCTCTCTCTCTCTTTCGTTCTCTCTCTTGTTCTTCGTTTCTCAGATTTTTCCTCCTCATCTCCTCTGTGATTCAAACTTGGGCTATAAATCTTTTATAGAAACCCTAATCATATTGTTTAATCGGCTGAATTTGATTATAAAAAGGTTGGTATTCGTCTGCAAATATCAAAATTGCTCTTTAGAAACGCAGCTCGACGGGTATGGCTAGACCGCTGAGTAGCACGAGGGTATTAGAATCTTCCAGCGCCACTGCAACCACTACCATTACTATAGAAGAACCCTCTCCTTCAGAATCATCTCAGCGACCTCAACAGCAAACCCTAGTTCTTCGCCTCGCCCGGCGACCTGTGACGAAGAAGAAAAAGAAGGTTACATGGAAGGAAGGTACCGTCGATAATGAATTCCTCAATAAGAAAAGCTCCAAAAAGTGTTGCATCTTCCACAAGGAAAAGCCTTTCGACGACGATGATAGCGACGAGGACGACAACAATGACCGATCGAAGAAGGCAGATGATGCCCACCATGCCAACGGACACGGAGGAGGTTGTTGTTCTCACGATGAAGAGGCGAGTTCGAGCGGTGGGCATTGATTGTTTCGTCTCTTCATAATCATCTGGCATAGTAAGCTCAGACATTTGTTTTTCTTATTTAGACATATTTTCTGTTCTTAAAGAAATACTTTTTGTGAGAAGATGATTTTGATCAGATTGCTTCAATCTTGCTGTAATGAGTTGTGATTTCTGGAGATGTAATGTCCAATCTATGTGTTTGTTTGTGATGTCTTTGAATGTAAAATGTAAAGCCGAACATGAACACTTACATGTGAACTTTGTCGATTTTCCCTGCACAGTAACTATGGTTAGGACCATTTCTGATTTGTGGAGAATGGAGATGTAACCTGGATTTCAGACTTCCTATCTCTGGTAATAGGTGGGTGAGCTTTGCAGTCCAGTCCATGCCAACTTCCAAGCCTTGTTTTGTTTTTTTTCCTGTTTGTAACCCTAGGAGATGTTTGTGAGAAGATGAATCAGGAAGTTTTGGCGACAGAGACAAGGAAAAATCCTGAAGATGACAGAAGCCAAGGATAGTTGGGAGTTGGGAGGGGGCCTCTGTCCTGATTCCATGTGGAGAGAGGAAGCTGTGAAAGCTTGCCATAATGCAGGCAAAGGGAGGCCCAAGCATTGCTCTCTTAGAAGTAAGAAGTATTCTCAAGGGAAGATATGATATGAAAATGAGGCATTGTAAGAGAGAGTAATAGTGGGAAGCAAGAGAGAATAATAGTGGGAAGGGAGGGAGAGGAGTCCATCAGTACTTGGATCGACCCTTGGTTTCCTTTCACTGAAGTGTGAGGACATTGAGAATCCTGGTTTTAGATCATGCAGGACAAGAGACTCTGAATCAAGTATTTCTTCTAAGGGGCCAAAAACCCATTTTCCATGAGTCTGTTCATAGACGAGTGGATATGGCATCCCCACAAAAATGCCCCTTCACCACGAGATCTGCTTACCATGTCTTGTATGTGAAATTCTGCTCTAAACACTCAAGAGGGAGATGTGGAAACTGAAGACAGTAACCAAAGTTGAGAAAACTTTCATTGGAAAGCCATCCATCATGAGGCTCTGGCTGTCAGGGAGAGCCTCTGTAAGAAGAGGATTGGATACTAATACATATCCTTTGGAACTTGAATGAGGAAGATACAGTAATGTGCTGTCTTGTTTACTTGCAATTAAGCAAAGGATTGGCTTTGTTCTTGTTAAATCTCTTCCAGTGGGAGAGAAAACCAGAATTCAATCTTTCAAGGGCTGGTCCTATCATGGTTTCTGGAGGGGGGGGGGGGTTACCTTTCCGAAGTCCCACTGTGATTGTAGTACGGGTTGGAGCATATTTGGGTTGGGTAGGGTCCCAACATTTTTGGAGGTTATTGAAGCTGAATACTGGATTCAGATCGGTGTGCATTGGATGGTTTAGTGGTGGGATTTTTCACAGCGTGCATGAAGAAAGATTTTTTATATGTTCTTAGCAAAAACTCGGGCTGTTCGCATTGGGATCTCTTTTCTGTTATATTGGAATTTGGAATGAGGGAAGAAAAGAGAAGGGGGAGGGGGTGTTTATGCTTATTTATTTTCACTCATATTTATTGGAGAGTGACTGCAGCACAATTCCTGATGCTCAATGAAACTGAGATTCTGAATGTGACCCAAGTAATATGTGTTGGAGCATATATCTGGGTTGGATCCCCCCTTCCGAACCTTTTTGGAGGTTATTGAAGTTGGATACTGAATTCAGATGAGTGTGCATTGTGTGGTTAGATGGCGGGATCGATGCCTCACAGTGTGCATGGAGAAAGATTGTCCATGATTAAGTGTTATTGGTGAATCATCGTGGATGGTGAAAGTTCTTCCATACGTTCTTCTTGAAAACTCAACTTGTTCTCATTGCGATTATCTTTTCTGTTATATTGGATGTTTTGTGTTGTATGACCATTTTGATCTGGTTATATGCTGTCGTATTTCTTGTTCTGGATATGAGATGGTCATGGATTAGCCCTGGCATATTCTAGTTTGGAATGAGGAAAGAATCAGAGAAAAAGGAGTGGGTTATGCTCTCCAATTTTCTCTGGTTTGCATTGGAGAATTACTGCAGCATCATTCCTTTTGCTCAATGAAATTTGAGAGATTCTGACTGCGACCCATGACTGATGCCTTAGTTGGGAGTTTACAATGAGAGGCTTACAATTGCCTTTGTGGCTGTTTTATCTTGTTTGGCTCCCAAATTTCATGCTCAGTAGGCCTACCTTCCTCTATCCACCTTTCCATTTGTTAATGTCAAGCAAAACGGAAGTTTGCCATACAATGAAAAGTTTAATTGAATTATGGACTAAACAATTGAGATGGACCACTAAATTTGATTTGTGTCAATCAAAAAGATATTTTATATATCCACTGGGTTAAATTGGCGAGTATTAATTTACAGAAAAGCATGTTCAAGCCCTAAGATTGTTTCTTGTGCCTCTGTGTCTGTCACTCTCTTCCCTCCTATGAAATGAAATATTTGTCTCTATTATGAGAGGAGAGAGATAGACACAAAGAGACTAGCGTATGCTATGTAGCTAGACAAGAACTCAATCCCTAATAATAGTAGGAAATTTTTTTCTATAACATTAGTGAAATATCACTCTTATATGATTTTTTTTTTCTCTCTGACCATGTGGGTTACATCATTTCCTACGCTGTAATTGGTGTGGAATGGGAGATTCCCCCCTCCCCTCCCCTCCCCTCCCCTCCCCCGCCCCGACCCCACACAAACACACATTTGCATCGTGGAGAACCCTTACCCTGATAATAATAAGGGAAGGGGTTCATTGTCAAGCTATGTGGCCCTTGCATCAGTGCAAAGACCAATGGGAGCTCATCTGATAAAAAAAAAAAAAAAAATGAGCGCATGCACGAGCATCCAAGCAGAGGGGCTAGTTAGTCATTTCACTACCCCATGTGAGAGGGCATGGGGGCCCTTGCGAGGAAACGTTCTTTTTTCCTAATAACATGAGGAAGTATTTTCTGTGGGGAAGTGTGCTTTTTGCATGCGCACAAGGATCAATGGGAGAACATGAGAAAGCAACTATAGGGATATAATTTTTTCTTTCATAGGGGGTAGGTCAGTTATTTCATGCCTCCACATGTCTAGGTACAGGGGTCACACTCTCCTCACAAAAAACTTTCTTCTTTTTTTTTTTATTTTTTTATTTTTATTTTTTGATAATAATGATGAAATGGGATATTTCTTGATTGAAGCTATATGAATGTGACATAGTGGAGATCGAAAAAGCAATTTGTTTCACTCGTTCATTGTTGAGTGGTGACCCAACTTAAATCAAAGCATTCCAATTCCAACTAAGATGAATTGGACCCTCTCATTTCTACATTTACAAATCCTTTCATACTTGAATTTGAATCTTATATCTTCTTGAACCAAACCCAATAAAGTATGTATGTGATGTGATCTACCCTTGATGGATCCCTGGTGTGAAGTTGTGATTTGTGAACCACCAGTCCACCACATTGTCACAATCTTCAAGGTTGGGCCCTCATGGTGGGCTGTGGGGCTTTTCCCTGGGCATTATGCTTATGAGGTCCATCCTTTGGATCATCAAGGCAGAGGATTGAAAAGGCATGATGGGCCCAACCACCAGGACTGCAGGAACCAATAAAGGGGCCAGAAGTTGAACCGGAAAAGGCCCGGTTGTCTGTAAAGCCAAGAGACCTCTAGTTAAAGATGCTAATTGGTTTGGTTTGGTTTGGTTCGACTCATATTGGAATTGACATAAACTGAAACTGAACCAATTATTAAGAGGTTTGAAGTTATTAAATCGAAATCAATTACTAACTGGTTTCGATTAATCGATTTGTACTGGGTTCTGGTTATATGGTTTATTATCACTTCGATTTGGTTTTTCATTGTTGGTTTTTTGTTACATGTCGTTCATAATTGGTAATTTCATCTAATCGTTTTTATCTAGTTTAACGACTTATCAGTTTATGCGGTTATGAATGATTTAAGACCAATGGTTTATAGGTTCAAAATGGAATTGAACCAATTAATTTTTTTTACAATACCTAAAACCAAACAGAGCCAAATAATAATCTATATCCCTTGAATTATTCAATTCAATTTCAGAAACGGTTTAGGTTTGAAATTGACACCCTTACCTAGTAGGTAACAGAAGATTTGGAGACCAAAAACATGGTGGGTTTGGGTAACCGGTTTGACCGATGGTCTGACCAAGTGTTTGAACTTTGAAGGTTTGGTAAGAATAAGATTAAAAAAGTAAGAACACAAATACAATTAATTCCTATAAGGGATATGAATCATCACCGACAGTTTCCAGATGTGATCACTAAAGGAGATGTCATTTAAAGATGTAAATGGACAGTCTAAAATCTGAATTCAATTTACATCGATATTTGTTTAGAGGTATTTCATTTAGTGTATCTAGATTCAAATTTAGATAATCCGGAAAAAAAAAAAAAAAAAATCCATCCAACAATCTTGAAAATATTTTAAGATTTAAAAAGGTTCTAGAGAATGAGAAAAGGAGAATCAAGAGACTAAGACAATTGAAAGAAAATAAATTTATCTGAACCCGATTAGGGATTATCCGAATCTGATCACATTTGATTCGTATTCGATCGGTTTACTTCTCTAGCGTTATTAGTGGCTCCAAACCAACAGATGGGGAAATGAGAACACATAGAGAATCTCCATTGACTGAATTGATTCAATTAGATCCATTCATGGCTTATGGTCCTCATCTGTCACTTATCATGCAAACCCGGACCGCATTAACAACTTATTATAGATAATTCACAAAAGATGAATATTACTTCTTTTCTTATTTGGTTGATGATAATGATGTGGAACACTACCGTACTTTTGCTGGCCACCATTGGAGGTTGCTTTGAGAAGACTTGGCTTTTAGCATTAATAAGCTCTCTCTCTTCCTCTGCTGGTGAAAAGTAGTGAAGATTGAGTAAGAAAATGGGTAGTTTCAAAACTGTTTGTGTCTTCTGTGGAAGTAAGTCAGGGAACAAAAAAATATTCAGCGATGCAGCCCTTGATCTTGGAAGAGAACTGGTTTGTTGGTTTTTTTTTTTTTTTTCCTTTTCCCAGTCTATTTCATATCTTCTTCTTGTTTCTCTCTCTTCTTTTTGGGTTTAGGATTATGATGTATACAGGTGGAGAGAAAGATGGATCTGATTTATGGAGGAGGAAGTTTTGGGCTTATGGGTTTGGTCTCTCAAACTGTTTTCAACGGTGGATGTCATGTTCTTGGGTAAGAGAAAGGAAAAAAAAAAAAGAAGATAAAGTTTTCTTTCACTAGGTGGTGAAGTTCGTCATTCCATCCTAGGGTTCATAAACTCCTATATGGTTTTAGTACCTTTTCCGAAAAAATCTTAAAAAATATATATATATATATAAAGATTCAAGAAAGATTAGCTGCTGCTTCTTCTTTACAACTTATTTTTGTCATTCATGAAATCAGTTCTGGATGATTTATGATCCTAATGAGTTTGCTTTCCTATTCATTTGTAATCAGAGTCATTCCAACAGCTCTTGTTCCACATGAGGTATGATCTCTCTCTCTCTCTCTCTCTAGCTTCAACATTCTAAGATGATGAAAATTAAAGCTTGTTATCAGATATCAAGCCATGCAGTGGGGGAAGTATTAGTTGTCTCAGACATGCATGAACGTAAGGCTGAGATGGCACGCCGGGCAGATGCTTTCGTCGCAATCCCGGGTATGTACTAATTTAACTAAGAAGGTTAGGGAAGGAGAAATAGTTGCAGTAGTTAACAATCATATTGGAAAGAAGGAGGATTCGAAGTTTAAGAATGTAGTGGTTATTTGTTATCAATGAAGGTGGATATGGAACTATGGAGGAGTTGCTTGAGATGATAACCTGGTCTCAGCTTGGAATCCACAACAAACCAGTAAGTTAATTTGCTTCTTACAGCTCCACTCTAATATGATTTTGCTTGTTCTGATTCTCAGTTTCTTAAAAGTGTGAGATATGTGAAATTTATGTAACTCCTTCTATGAAGGTTTAGCAGTGTAGATCAATTTATGAGTAGAACCCTCTCTCTCTCTCTCTCTCTCTCTCTCTCTCTCTCTCTCTCTCTCTCTCTCTCTCTCTCTATATATATATATATATATATATATATGAAATGATCTCTCTATCTCCTTATATGTGAAACCGTTTAACCTATCCACATTGAGTGCATGAAAAAGAAAAGTTTTCCATGGACTAGGGACTTTGGTTCAAGATGATTTGACGTTACGATTAGACTCCTAAAGCAATGAGAGTCTCATCACTAACACCGAAATGTCTTTTTGGGTTCAATCCAAGAATCAGATCCCATGGATTAAGAGGGTTTTGCTTTATGAAGAGCGGAAGATAACTTGTCCACAAAGAATTAATTTGTTTTAATTTTTGGTAAAAAAAGTTTAATTTGTTTTAATTTGAAGAATTGGTACCAAACATGCTGCTGTGTTTCTTACATTTAGATTTTATAAAGATTTCAAATATATATTAAATAAATAATAGATTCAGATGTTTAAGATCATGGGTGGACTCTAAAGTTGTGTTTGATATGATTTCCTAAAATGCATTATTGACCTAAAATACATTCTAAAATTGCATGCCAAACGCTTACTTAGTGACCAAATAAACATGTCTAGTTCTCATGACATGATGCACAATGCATGAAATGGACAATTTGCCAGAAAGATACTTTGTTGCTTTTTAGGGTCGCTATCTTGGATGCATTTGGGCGGCCAAAGAAGTGGAAAAAGAACCCCTAACCTCCAAGGCTGTACGCCTGTACCTGCCTCAGCAATTTGATTTTATCTTAGGGTTTCTCAGTGCATGACCCTAGTAGAGTGGTTACTACAGACAGGCCAGACCCACAATCCCCTCTTCTCTTCCTTGGATTTGATTCACTTATCCTAAAGGTTAGGTTCCAGTTGTTCTACATAATGGTCCCCAGCCTGACCCAATTAATCTATCTTCTTCAATATATTCTCAATCCCACCAATTAAAATGCACCACAAATGGCATTGAATGATGGTAAGTTAAAATCAAATCAATCAAATATTTGAATTTTTGAAAGTATAAATCTATTGGTGCTAGGGTTTTAAAACAAGGAATCATTATTTGAATTGGGTTCAGTTCATTTCAATTTGATTTCATTTCAAATCGGTCATATATGAGGAACTAATTAATAACCCTTAATGGGTTCGGTCGATATCATTTCAAATTGGCCATATATGAGGAACTGATAACCTCACCTGTCAGGTGAAACAGAAGAGTTGAACCCATGACCTCCTGAGACCCTGCAACCTACCGACAAAATACCACTACCAGTATTAAAACTTAACTTTTTTTGGGTGGTTTTCTCTCAAATATGGCAACCACCCAACTTGCCATCCAACTTGAATGGGATGGCTGTGATTGAGACCCAAAGCTAATTTATGTATTAGAAGAGAGGCAAAAACACATATTTAGAACTTGAAGTTCCAAAATCCAGCTTGAGTGTCATATCAATCAAACTATGTTTTTCTAGTGGTGGGGTTTGGTTGGTATAGTATAGAGATGTCAAACCACAATTCTCTTCTGCCAAAGCAAGCTAGAATTTCTAATCCAAAGAAGGTTACCTCATTCCATAATTAAGATAAGAAAAATGTGAGGTTATGAATGCCATCAATACTGAATCAATAAAAAATCATTCATTCTTCCTTGGTCAAATGTCTTTTTTTTTTTTTTTTTTTTTTTTTTTTTTTTTTTTTTTTCTACTTCTGATCCAAGGTTTAAAAACCCAGAATCGGGATTCGAATAGGTCCTGGCTGTCAGAATCGGTATGAATCGACCTAAATATGCCTTAACCCTAGTTTTTGAAAAGGGTCAACCAAGCCGGATCAGCCAAAATCAAGATCAGCCTCGAAACCGGCTAGTCTAATCCCTATTTTTGAAACCTGCTCTGATCTTCACCGGCTTTAGCTAATACAAATCAAGTTATTCACTAGGGTTAAATTTTGCTCTTATATTTTTCTGTACTATATTCATTCAGGTTGGTCTTCTAAATGTTGATGGATATTATGACTGCTTGCTTGGACTGTTTGACAAAGGTGTTGAGGAAGGTTTCATAAAGCCTTCTGCGAGGGACATTGTGATCTCTGCTGAGAACCCCAGAGAACTGATAGAGAAAATGCAGGTAAGCTCATTAGTTAGATCATTTGCAAGAAAGGTTAGTTATGTTCTTTGATAACAAAGTGAATCACATGCTTGGGTGTCTCTCTTGTATTTAGGGGTGTCAACATCCAATCCAAACCGGTTGGATCGGCTAAAACTGAATAAAAACCCAAACCGACAAATCAGACCGAAGCAACCGTTTTAACACCACCTACCGTATTATTACAAAATTGAAGTTTTGGTTGGTCTTTCCTCTGAAAAGCTTTTCCTCCTTTTTGGGTGCTGCTTTATTGTTGTTTACTCCTATTATATTATTGTGTAGGAATATACACCAATGCATGAACAAGTTGCAGCTAGTAAATCCTGGAAAGTGGAAGCACCTGACATTCCCACCTCCTGAAGAACTGTTGCATTTTGTGTACTATTTTTTTTTTCCTTTTTCACTCAATATCATTACTGAATTTGAATGGGACATGACCATTCAAGTTTTTTAGGGCTCAGGGGCACTATTTATGTTTCACGTTAAAGCAATAGCTCATTCACAATTTGCATTGAACCATTAAAAGCTCACAAGGATCATTGAGAACCTTCAAGATGTTTTGTCAAGAAACAAAGAAGTAACTATAAACAAAGAGTTCTGCTAACATGGCAGAAATGAGCAAGATCTCACAGATCACTCGCTAGTCACTGATAAGCAAGAACATAATAAAATATAAGGTCATGAACTCACAGATTCTGTAAAGTTGGCATTTTTGCATATACAAAATAACCTATAATTCACGCACAACAGATTACAGTTGGGCTTGGGCTTTCTATTTCAAATGAGTTTTATTTATTTATTTATTATTATTTTGGGGGGGGTGAAATGAGTTTTATTTATTTATTATTATTTTGAGAGGGGGGGAGGGGTTTGGTGGGGAGGTAATGGCTAAAGTCGACCTCAAGACTCGAGAACTCCTACTAAACGTGGGTGTAGCATACCGCAGTTTCACCAACTATGCTAGGCAATCATCATTTTTTTTTTCAATGAGTTTAGCACAAGTGATCAAGGAATATAACCTGTAGGTTTGGACTTTGGGAGAACAATGACAACTTCAGTAGAGGTGGAATCCATTAATCCCCTGTCCAATCAATCGCTTGGAACCAACAAACTATGACTAACATACAAGCATAGATATGCTCAAAAGTCAAAATGGGTTTACTTGGGATGTGTTTGGTATGCATTCTTAAAATAGATTCTGGGTCTAGAAAGCACCGTGAATCTAGAAAAATAGAGAAGAATCAAGTTCTAGAATATGTTCTAGACCCAAAATCTATTCCGAAAATACATATCAAACACAACCTTGGTAAACTCAATACCTTGGGGCCCGTTTGATAACGTTTCTGCCGTTTCTGTTTCAAGAAACGGCAGAAACAGAAATTCCTGTTTCTGCAAACAGAAATAGGTAAGAAGGGTGTTTGATAATTCTTGTTTCTGGAAACAGAAACGGGTAAGAAGGTGTTTGATAAATTCTACACCTGAGGTTCAACAATCGCCACTGCTGCTGACTTTCAGGCTGTGTTTTCTGGTGCCAGAGGTGAGGCCCAGAGCGATTCCAACTCCTCTTCCGTTGTTGATTTCAGTCACAACCCCACAGTTCTCCTAGGGGACTCCTCGATCTTGACCTCAACCTCCCCCTCCGCTGGAAGTTGCTTAATACTGTGATTTTGGGAGCGTCACTGGTTCAGAACGGACAATATTTGTATTTACATTTCAAGTTCTTGCTCCTTCATTTTTTTCTAAGAAGGAAAAAAGAAAAAAAGAAAAAGAGAGAAAAGGCTGAGACCGGAATTATCATGTAAATATGTGATCGGAACTTTTGTTTTCACCTCAAAGCTGTTTTTTATAACTGAGAAATCATGAATTTCTCTATGTTGTTCCTTGTTACAGACACGGTTAACCTTTTATTTTCCAGATTTTCCCTTGAATAGAGTATTTTATGTTCTCTCTTCATATCTTTTGTGTTAATTTTCTTAATTTTTTTTCTGTAATATTTCAAATCTTCCAAATTTGGCTGCCGGTATTACCACAATTGATCACCAGGACCAGCGCCACCACCGGCGTTGCCACCAGCACTACCACCGCCGCGATGTAACAGATCAAGGTTCAAAGGCGAGGGAGGTACCATCGGTGCTGGAGAAGACCCTTCCCAGGTCGAAGACTCAATAGTGCTGCTTTGGCTAGGTCTCTGATGGTTGTTGTTGTTGTTGTTTGTGGTGTTGTTAACTTTAGAAGTTAAAGGGAGCGAAGAAGAAGAAGAGAGAACAGGAAAATAAAGAAACGGGTACGCAGGAGAAGCAGAGCTCCCCGCCGTCGGGTACGCAGGAGAAGTAGTGAAGCTAAGGATGGTTTGAAGAGGAAGGGGGTGTCGATCTTCGAATGAACAACATATATTTTCATAGATTTTTAAGTTGGTGTGTCGGTCGATCGTGGAATTGTGCCCCTTTTTTGTTTCGAGAAACAAGCGAAACAAGTAAAACTTGTTTCGTCATTCATGTTTCTTGAAGCATAAATTATTATAAATTTCAATTTATGTTTCAAGAAACAAGTGGAACAGAACACTTTTACCAAACGGTTTTTAGTAGGTTTCTTTGTTTCTGAGAACAAGAAAACACAGAAACACGTTTCTGGTTACGTTATCAAACGAGCCAAGTCTCTGATGATTCGAAGTGAGTGCAAAAATATTTACCATAGTACCAATTGCATTTCTAACACCAGGCTGCTTACTGAGATAAAGGTCCATGTTCCCCTACTGACAAATTTATGTTCAGAACGACTGGAAAACATTAGAAAGTGTGTTTGGAAGGAACTTACATTCTGGGCATCACTGAAACACCAGCTATGGTGGATGCACAGCCACCAAATCCACTGCTGAAATCCATCCTTGACAAATCAGTTAGTGGCATTACACCGCACAGATTTTCATCAAAATTTTCCATTCCATCAACTTCGATCATTCTGTAGAGACAATTTACTCTTACATTTGTGGACGGCCATCCCCAGGTCCATATGAGTACAACTAAATTTCTCTTTAGCTCCATGAATTTTCACGTCTGGTGCAGGTGGGTTTTCAAGGAATTTCAAGGTGTTCCAAGTTGCCCACACATCTGCTACAGTTAAATCCCCTTGACCGGTTTATTTCTTTGAAAGTCTGGTTGAGCAACAGTGCTGGCCAGAAATATGAAAGGGAGGCCTTCTGTTGAACTAAGGAGATTTTAAAACATACGAGGATATAAATGAAAAGGAATTCAACTATGAAGATTGACATCTGCCGTGGTGAATCTGTTTTCACGCCTTCTCTACACCCTGGTTAATCTCTTCGAAGGTGTGGTTGTGCAACAGAGCTGGATTCTAAGGAGATCTTAAAACAAATCTGGGGATATACAATCACTAGGAACTCAATCATAAAAATTGTTCAGTATATAGTACATAAATGAACCTGATCCAATTGCTGAAAGACAAATTAATACAAGAAATGAAAACAAGAAAGGATAACAGGAAAAAAAAAAGGCGCTCTATATTTTTAGCCCAAGGACCTGATCAACAAACAGAAATAAGGTCTCAAGCAACTGACCAATAAGTCTTTTCACTGCAATCCCTAATCTCTCTATATGTGGATTCCACACTAATCTCTGTCCTCAATCTGTGTTAGCATGTATTAATGCCATCCTTGCAATCCTTTGTCAAGTTATTAAATGTCTCCACTCGAGTCTTTGCCCTGTACAGGACCTCAGTGTCCACGGCAACTCTCATATACCCATCAAATTCAACCGGTTGTCCATCATTCAAGAGCTTGGTCTCATTGTACCACTCACTGGTGTTCCCCCACAATTCCTTATAATCATCGAGTAAATGAACCTTGTAGTGAGACCTCAACTTGTCAAAATAATTATAGAATGGCTCATTGGTGGCAACATACAGGTTGCGCCAAGGATGAATCATCCCTTGAAGCTTCTCAACAAGGGCATCCGGGGACGTGTCGCCATCTAAATGGGTCCAGAGCTCCTTGTTCTGTGCTTTTTCTCCTCGTACCACATGAACTGCATCAAAATCCCAGTCCATCCGACCACTAATCTCAGAAACTATATTCATCAGCCTCTTTGACTTCCAAACAGCATGCCACGGTCTCTGCACATACTTTGCAGCTTGGCCTTCACAGACTCTATACCAGTAATTCTCGGGCTCAGGCCCATCAAATTGCCTCCATATGGTGGAACTCTTTTCTTTCTTAAGCTGCATAGGTGAAATCTTATAGCTCACAACCCTTTTGACAGGTATCTTCTTCTTATGGGTTTTATCCCATCTCTTCCAATCCCTAAGAAATTCTCCCTCTTCAACAATAGATGCCACCTCCTTGAGATGCTCGAAATCAAAGTAGTAGCGGAAATCCTTTCCCTCCTCATCCTTGTTACTTGGATTATAAGTCGCAGCCAAGCAAATACTCAGATCCATCACAAATGTTCTGTTAAGATATTGTGCCTCACCAAGACCACACAAGAAACTCCACAAGTAATGGTTCATGTCTTTGCAGTAATCACCTCCACGAGAATAGTACAAATACCTCCCCTTTCTGAAATCTGTATCAGATCCAATGGTGGGTATTGTATCATTGATCTCCTCATCACGTATAGGCGGAAAAACCCTTGGAGCTCCGCCATTCTTCGAAGAAGCACCCGAAATCTTACCTCTCGGCCGCCTAGCATTAGTCCCCGAATGCCAACCATTACCATGAGTGACCTGATAAGTGCAATTCTCTCCTATGCCAAGCCTAAACCTCCTGAAGTCTCTATACTTCCGCCAAGACTTCTCCTTTTTGTTCCGAAATCTCCATGCCACATCACACTCGTTCGGTTTTGATCCACTCACAGGGGTCTGATACTCTAGGAATACGATCGACTTAAAAACCTTGAGATTGAACTTCTCAATCGCAATGAGAACACGCGGATCCGAACAATTAACTTGATTCAAGGTATCGTCACAGTCCAAAATCGAGCTGAAATTACCAATTTTCTCTTCAGACTTCTCGATGGTAACTGTGGTGATAGGATCACCAAGGGAAGGTGATTCGGCACTGGAGATTTCGATCAGATCCTCTCCAGTTTTCAGTACCGAATCGTCGGTTTTGAAGGTGGCATTCTCCACTTGGGTGAAAACCTTAGTGAGGGCTTTGGAGGATTCAAGCCAGGGATCGGGAGGTTGATAGGTGATAGCAATTACAGTAAATACAAGTACAGAGAAGACAAAGACGGAGAAGCAGACATTGCTAACAAGTTTAATTAGGTTTTGCCCTATGGGCTCTGTTGAACCCGATTCTTTCATGGAACTTGCTTTTCCCCTAATTTCAGTTTCTGCTTTTTGATTTCTCGAATGAACAAAGTCTATAAAGATGAACAGATAGACAATAAAAACACTTAGGGTTTGGGATCACTCACCACAGATCTCTGGAATCCGAGAAACAGGGAAGATTTGAAATCTCTCCGCAGATCTATCTTCTCCTTCTTGCCTTGAATTTCAAGAAATTTCCTCCTCTCAGAGACCAGAGGCCGAGAGAGAGAGAGAGAGAGAGAGAGAGAGAGTGAGACACTGAGGCTCTAATAAATAATTAATAAAAAGGCACATGCAATTTCGGAAAATTACAGATGTAGTCCTCCTGTTCGAAGCTGTATACTCGCTAGGCCAATTGTGTAAAATAGAATAATGAAGGGGCTCTTAATAATTCTAATACTTTAATAGATCGTCGGCTTAAAAGGACTGGATACCAAAACTAAGGTCTGGTTACCAACAGTTGTTTATGTTGGTAATTTTAGAGGTCTTTGTAATGTGGTTTACAAATTTATTTAAAAAATTCTTGCTTGTAGACTGAAACTCTCTCTCTCTCTCTCTCTCTCTCTCTATGTATCTCTCCTAACTAGGGGTGTCAATTCCTAAACCGAACCGGTAAAACCGGCTGGACCGAACCGATAACAATCCGGACCGAACCGAACCGAAGCCTTATTGGTTTGGTTCGGTTTCAAGTATTGTAACCCCAAAACCAAACCGAACCGCACCGAAAACCGGATGAACCCGAAACCAAACCGAAACCGGCTCAAAACTCGGACCGAAACCGAAACCAAACCGGTAAGAAACCGAAACACTCCAAAATTCATTAAAAAAATTAAAATTTGAATAGTTTTGTATACATTTGTATGGAAAATCGAATTCAAACTAGACCAAAAATCAAAACCAACCCGATTACAAATCGATTTAAGAAATCGAAGTTCAACAATTCATCATTTGGTTGTTTCCTAATGGCTCCATACTGGTTTAAAAAACCGATCCAAACCGAAATGAACCTAATAAATCCAAACCGGTACCAACCCGAACCCAAACCGCACCGAAACCGACACCGGACCGAAACCGATAAATCCTTATTGGGTCGGTTTCGGTCACTTCCAAACTCACACCGAAACCGGTGGAACCGGACCGAAACCGCACTGACCCGGACCGTTGACACCCCTACTCCTAACCAATCTGCTTTTGTCCCGGATCGCCAAATATTTGATAATATCATATTGGCTCGGGAGATTTTCCATTTTCTCAAAACTACTAAAGGTAAACAGGGTTGGGTTGCTTTATAGCTTGACATGGCTAAGACATACGACAAGCTTGAATTGGGTTTTTTGAGAAGTATTCTTGATTCCCTTGGCTTTAGGGACATATGGGAAGACATGATTAATTACATAATTGGATCTACATCTTTCTCCATTAAATTAAGGGTATGAGAGTGTTTTCAATTTTTTTGAACTGTCTAAAAGTCTACGCCAAGGATGCCCTCTTAGCCCATTCTTATTCATAATTGCCATGGAAGGTCTCTTGCGTCTCCTTCTCACCCATAACCAATTAAACTTTTTCAAAGGCATTAAGGTGACAAAGAAAGCACCAGAGATCTCCCATTTATTCTTCACAGATGATACTTTTATTTTCTGCAGAGCTGATGTAACAAACATTAATGGCATTTTGGGTATCTTTTCTGACTTATCTGGCTTAACCATTAATATGAATAAGAGTAGCATTGCTTTTAGCTCTAATTTGTCACCCTCGGATAAGGTTAGGATCAACAATATTTTTGGCATCAAGACTATGGATCCCTCGACTATTTACCTAGGCAGTCATTTATTTCATTCTAGAAATAGAAGCAAGAATTTCAAGCTTATCACTGATAGAGTCCGAGCTAAGTTATCTATGTGGAAAGCTAACACATTGTTTTTTGCAGGAAGAATGACACTTCTACAATCATTTTTGGCCTCTATCCCTTCTTACTTAATGTCTTCGTTTCTTTTTCCTAAATGTATCACAAATAAACTAGATTCCATTCATTTACGCTTTTGGAAACGGGATCCACCCATAAAAAATAAATTACATCTGATTGGTTGTATACCCAAAGCCATGGGTGGTTTGGGCATTAAAAAGGTTGAAACTCAAAATAAAGCATTTCTTCTGAGGCTTGGATGGAGACTCTTAACGGAGCCGCTTTCGCTTTGGGCCAAAGTACTTAAGGCGAAGTATTTCCCGAACAGGTCCATCTTTCACCCTTCCACTTGTAAAAAGAGGGGCTCCCCTCCTTGGAATAGTATTGCCCACATTCTCCTCACCCTCTCCATAATGGTTATTAGGGAAATAGGTAATGGCAATCACATTGATTTTTGGTGGGACCCCTGAGTACCATCCATAAAAAAACCTTTGGCCACATTAGCTAACCCTAGTACCATTTCTTCAGGATTTCCTATCTCTGATTTTGTGCGTGATTAATAATGGAATACTCCCCTTCTTACTTCTATGATTCCTTTGTTTATCACGTCTTCTATTTTGCATACACCCATTTCACCCCAACCTGACCGTTGGAAGTGTTATTTATCTATTCTAGAATCCTCACCACCAAGGTAGCAGCAAAATTTTTAACTTCTTTACCGCATACTAATTTGATTGGAACATCAAACAGGTGTACTTGCTCTACTTCTTTCTCCCACTGGTGGCGATTTTTATGAAAACTCCATATCCATCCCAAATTTATGTTTTTCTTTTGGCAGTTAATGCATGACGGACTTCTGACCAGGGATGTGCTAGGAAAATGGACTGATGTGGACACATCTTGTGCCTTCTATGGGACATATCATGAAACTCTTTGGCATTTATTCCTCTCCTGTAAGATCACAAAGCATATTTGGGCTGCAAGCCCTTTGGGACTCCAAACCTCCACCCTATCTGGCTTGTCTTTTCAAGCTTTAATAATGTAATTTAAAATAAAAAACCTGCTTCGGACAAGGGAGGACCTGAACCGCTTCTTCTCTATTTTCATTATATTTTCCTACTTTATATGGTACTATAGAAATAAGATTATATTTGAAAATACCAAACTAAATCCCAATCAAATTATAGGCCATGCCATGTGGTGGGCTTCTCAACTTTATTCACCAACTCACTTTGATGAGGTGAATGACCATACTTTTCCACCCAACCAAGTTCACAACTTCCCCTTGCTAGACAAACCAATCATGATTTGTGCTATTAAAACAGAAAATAACATAAAGCAGAAAATAACATAATAGGATGGGTTGTTTGCTTTATTTCAAATGGTAGATGTCCTTTACTAATGATTGATTACATAATGACAGGAGACCCTTCTGGGGGATGTGTGAGCACGGTACTTTTAGGACTCAAGGAGGGTGCAGAAATGAATTGGGAAGTAAAGGAGATATGGAGTAACAACACCTTTTTGACAAAACTAACTTTTGACCTTTCCTCATATGTCTGGCCATTAAGTGTGACGCCTATATTTTTTGGATGTATATAAACAATGGCAACACTTAAACTTCGGTTTCAAACCATCTCAGGATGTAGTTATTTTGCTAGATAAGAGGGCATACCAAGCAATGCATAGAAAGGAAAGGTTATATATAAATCACTGGAACGGTTGCTGTACCTAATTCTGTTTCACGAATATATTTTTATTTCCATTAAAAAAAAAAACAGTTGTTTATATTTCTGTGAAGGCTGGCTTTTTTTTCCTTTTGGAAATTAACACTCTTGCTCATGCGGCCCCTGCATTAGCATGAAGCTCAATGACAAAATGGACATTGATGTCAATAAGAGTGGATTTTTTTGGTTTCATAGGGATGGGGCATCATTTTACTGCCTTTTGTGTCTAGGCGTAAGAGTTGCATGATAAAAGAGTATTCATTTCCTTCTTTTATGTTGGAGAGAGTTTTCAATGTAGAGGAATGTCTACCGTTACAATAATGATGGTGTTAAAAATGGTATCATTCACAAAAGACTCACATAGTCATGATACGGGAGAGATAAAAAAAAAAAACATTTGAAAAGGTAATGATACATTGATATTGTGTGAAAATGGACCATTTTTTTTTTTTTTTATCGGGTGAAGGGTGAAAACTAAAACATCCACAATATATGTTCATCTAACGAGAAAGCTAGAATCTTGTTTCTTATTTTTGAAATTTTGACCTATTTTTTCTAAGTTCAATTGGTAAATCAAACTGATGAAAGAGAAATTCCACAAAGTAAATACTTTAGGTATTTGGGATCAATCATAAATTAAGAAGGTGACATAGAGGATGATGTTTCATAGAGAATCAAAATATGATAGATGAAGTGGAGAAGTCTGTCCGAAATGTTGTGCGATCGGCATATCCCTTTGAAACTTAGGGGAAAATTTTATAGGACTATTGTGCAACCAACTATGTTTATATGGGGTGGAATGCTGGGCAGTTAAAAAGCGTCATATAAAGAATCTATGTGTCATGATGAGGATATTAAGATGAATGTATAAGAAAATTAGGAAGGATAAAGTCAAGGAATGAGCATATTAGAGTTGATTTGGAAGTTGCTCTGATTAACGACAAGCTCCATGAATGCCAATTGTGGTAGTATGACTATGACCATGTTCAAATGACACCTAAGGAAGCCCCTATAAGGAGTGATTTGATTCAAATTGAATGATATAAGAAAGCTAAGGGCAAACCTAAAATGACCATAGGTGAAGTGGTGAGGAATGACATACATAGTCTCTGTCTTATCCCAAGCATGACCTTGGATGAACCACTTGAAGGGTAAGGATTCATGTAGCCAACCCATTTAGTTGAGCTTCTCCAAACATGTGTGAGTTACGTCTCTTTCATCTCTCATCTTTCATCCTTTCATTTCTTCCTTCCTCCAACTTTGTGTGGATTTTTTTTTCTTATCTCGTTGGCTTTTTTATAGATCCATGTAGTCGATCCCATTAAATTGGGATAAAGCTGAATTTATCATTGCTGTCAATTGTTAAGTCAAATACAATGGATTAACTAATTCTCTTTTCATAATGGGTGAAGGAAAACTGAATCCTAAAACTTATAACTAATATTCCCCTGATAGGAAAGTGCAATATGATCATTCTACTATTGAAATATTTGAAATATTGAATAGATTGTCCATCTTCTATTTTCTAGGTTGATTATGTGCCAATTTATTTTTCGTAAGGCTATATGTCAATTTAGAGACACCTCTCAATTTGTGGCCCACTAAAAAAGACTGGTTGGTGATTTTTCCTTCCGTGAAGACTTTATCACATCAAAATTCAATATCTGCATACTTGGACCTTTTATTAAGAAGCATCAAGAAATAGAGCATCAAACGTAGAAAGTGGATAAGAAAAATAAAAAATTCTCTTTATAAATTATTCAAATCCCTCGATTACTGAGTGGGTATATATTATATTGTTATCAAGGGTTATACATTCATTTCATCAGTCAAGTTTATTTTATATTATTATATAAAAAAAAACTTAAATTATTATTTATATTTGAATAAAATAATAAAAATTCCATAGATGTCCATATTTTAATATTGAGAACACATATCCATCTAATTGGTCAAATTTTAACTTATTAAGATTTTGTATCCTCGTTGCTCATTAAATTAAAAACACAGGTTTTCTTGATAAAATTGAAAACATAGTTCAAACTTAAACAAAATAACAAGAATGCCATAAACATCCATAATAGTATTGGTCTCTGGCTTTTTCTTTTTTTCTTTTTTTAAATTTGAACACAGCTTTGACCCATTTAATATATGCTTATTATGGTTAACTTTGATGAAGGGAACCCAAATGTCTACTAATTTCTTGCTAAGTAACAACAATTGATCGTTGAGCTACTGAAGGAAAATTATTGAGTCTTGAAGAAAATTTGCATTGCAGCCAAACAAGGGTAAATCGAATTTTACCCTTGGTTGAAATTTGATGAAGGGCAACCCAAATATCTACTAATTTCTTTCAAAAGGCCAACTATTTTGAACATTGAACATCCAAAAGAAAATATGGACTCCTTAAGAGTTCGTATTACAATTTACAATCAAACAATTGAAAATTCATTTTTATTTACTGTTTTTGTAAGAAAATTAAGCTGATTATAAGTCAGTTCTTTTTTAAAAAATAATTTATTATTATTAGGCTGTCTGAGAGCCAGATAAATGGGCACTTAGAAAAATAGGCGTACTTGATGCACGAGGCTCCTGCATGTGCAAGGTCCAAGAGCCAAGAACTACTCACTTACTGTCTGTTAAATCTGGTAACCCCATATTACTTTATAGCGAAATCCCTGCCATTCGCACTTTAAAGTGTCAAAAACAAGAACTTCTCTCTTTCCCGCCCCTTTTTTTTTTTTTTTAATAATTCCTATAGAATTCCCTTCAGATTTACAAAGCATTTGTGAAACCCTTAATAGTCACATCTGCAGATGTCAAATTGTTCCAACATTTTACTATGCCAGGATTTTGATATGTCAACAAAATTTAAGCCCATCTGAAGTCCGACATGGCAGCCATTGAGGGTGTAAATGGATGGAGGAATCAGTTCCAGACACACAAACCAGCTCCCATATTTGTTTATCTTACATTACTTGCGCCTATTTTCAGTTTTTCACTCTTCTAACCAAGTATCTCATTCTACAAGACAGATTCAGAAAGAAAAAACATGATTTCCATCACAGATTTCAACTGTCAAACATAAATCCATCTTACGTCTTCAACCCTGCGCCCCCTTCACATATTCATCAATTGCTCATCTACATTGATGAACTCTCAACTCATCCTGGGAGCAGAGAACAGATCCAAATGTCTCTCACCTTGTTAGAGATATTAATGAACCCCACTGAATTCCATAAGACCACAGGTTTCCCTTGAAGCAACATAAGCAACAGAGGTACAAACCAACTCTTCATACGTTGGATCATGTATACATATAAATATAATTTTTCCTTGTTCACCTATATACAAAATTCAGTAAGATTTCGAATGATCTTTACCGAACTAATGGAGATATTTGCACACACTTTCTTGAAAGATTTATATTGCTTCTCTCATTTGAAACCATGGTTGTAATCATGGAAATAGAAATTCTTGTAGATGAAGTGAGACAACCACCTTGACACCACAAAACATATCACTGCCATGGAAACCATGGTACTCCGTGCAGTATACGACAATGCACCCTCCTTGATGGCTGCAACAATCCCAATAGAAGCAATAGAGAAAACCTGAAGTGCAACTTCCAGCACCTTGAGACCCTTAATTGCCACACTGCAACTACTGCAATTCACCACATGAGACCAGTACCTAGGACAAATCATGACAATGATAAGAGGAAGGGTATATGCAACTCCATTGTAAACCAGATAAAGAATCATAGATACACCTACAGTAAATGCATAATAAACATGAATATTTCAGTTTGTGAACAGAGATCAATTATATCATATAACGTGTCATCCATGATTTACCTATCCAATAGCTGTTCTTTAGGAGGGGTAGGGGGAAGGGCTCCACTGAACTTGGTACCCCAATTCACTTGACCACCTGAGTACTTTCTCAACCACTTTCTGTAGGCAACAACAAGGGCATCCGCTTTTGTGGGCACAAAACAAGCCTTTTGCCAATTAGAAGGGCCAATATCATTTATCTTGTGTTCCTACAAGGAAACACTACAGAATCAGCAAAACCTACCTTGAGTCACAATGATGTTTTCCCAACAGAAAATCTAAATATAAATTAATAACAGTGACACCATTACAGTCATTCTTAACACTGTGTGGACATATAGACCTCTCTCTCCTTTTTTTTTCAATAAATAGAACCAAAATTCAAACTTCGGAGGTAAATGAGGAAAATTTCTTTAGTAGAAATTGTACATTTCTTAATGACATTCAATGGAAAAGAAAAAAGGTTCTTCACGCAGAGGAAGTCATTATTAAATTTAAAAACATCAAGAGAAAGTGAAAAGCATCACAGCATAAGGTTTACCACAATTTTTAATTCCAAGAACTTACCAAATCAGCTAACCATGTCACATAGCAAAGATGTTTTGAGAGTTCAATGTAATCTTACACTTATTGAAAAAGGGAGAAGAGAAAAAAGATAACCAAGCTAAGAGGGTTTGTGCTTCCAAAGAACCCAAAAAAAAAAGAAAAAAAAGGCTTCTGGAGTTGAATGCACCTTTGGAGGAAAATCTCTTTGAAAGATGAACAAAAAAAAAATAAAAAAATTCAGTGGTCAGAATCAGAGTTTTCATGTGAGATAACATGAAAATGCTGGAGATGTTTGAGGGCTCAATGCAACCTCACAGTTATAGAAAAGGAAAAATAAAGAATCTTAACCTTACCAAGAACCTAGCACAAGCAGAGAGTTTTGTGGTAACAATGTGGCAGAAAAGTACTGAAAATGAATCTAAATTTTTCGCGCATACCTTTGATAAGATAAACAGAAAATCTTAGTGAACAGAGTTTTCAGACATCATACTAAACATGTGCAGAGAAAGAGAGAGAGAATTCCCACATGGAAATGCATGACTTGAAAACATAAAGAGCATTTTGAGATACACATAAGAGATCTTCCCACATGGAAATGAATGACTTGAAGAAACATAGAGAGCGTTTCGGGATGCACATCAGGGATCTTCCCACATGGAAATGCATGACTTGAAGAAATATAGAGAGCATTTTGGGATGCACATCAAGAGACCAGTGAATCAGTATAATATAGCAACAAGACTACAAAATTGTTGTGCCTCCCCAGCAAATGGAAAACCTGTCCTCACGATAATTATGTAAGAATCTATTGCCTTGTACTGCAGTATCCATAACAGCATGTTAGATTGTTACTCTTTGATTATGGCACTAGTACTGAAGATGAACTATTTAACCCTGGTCCAATTTACAACCATTGACCCCTAAGATATCTCAGCAATTGTGGAGGTCAGTACAATAAGTTTGTAAAAAAACAAACAAGTTATAACCCCTCCTTTATTGTGAGGCATGTATTCTGTGTTTCATCATAGGTATAACTATTAGACTATATGGAATGCTGGTGTTCTATATAAATAATATAACAGGAATTACCTCCAAATGAAGAAGATAAAGATCTGAATCCAAGATTAGGTTTTGTCCAATGTGGAATATCCATCTTGGGATAATCCGATCCATCCAAACTCCAAAGTTTCTAGGAAAGGACCATATCAATCTGCTTTTACCAGGACTAACTGGAACACAAATAAAAATCAGAAGCATTCGCCGCTTTGCCAAATTTGTTGGTTGTTCCTGGAAAAAATGAAATTACAAATATGAAAATTGCTATAAAAGTGACTGTTGGTAGTAAGGCTTAGTTGAGTTGAATTGAATATGAAAGTGACTAAGGATTAAATTATGTGTCATCAATTACTTGGTCCAAATCAACACATCAACCTAATGCATTACCTCCATACCCGCTGATGACAATGATCCATTGCCTTGATTCGGACCTAAACTTGGAAAAGCATAAAACACACAAGGTGATATGAATTTGCTGTAGCCCCACTCCTGCTTTGCAAAGAAACCATTTTTATCTAATTTCTGTACATTTATCTCCAATGGTCTTCCTCCTTCTCTGTCAACCTTAGTTGTGGAGGCAATTAAATGTTAGCTCTCAATAAATATAGCAACTAATGACCATAAAGATGACATATTCTTATATAAAACTAAATAAATAAAGGATATATAAAGTTCTTATCTGGAATTGGCACTAGAAACTCGCATTAATCCCAAATGTGCATATGGAACATGAGAAGGGTCCATGAGATTTTCAATCAGAACTTCATACCTGAAAAGCAAATTGTATATTGATTTAAGTACAATAAAAGAGGAACCCAGTAACGAAGCTCCCTCTACTGCAGGTTCTGGGAGGGGCAAATGTACGCAGCCTTACCCTTGCTTTGCAGGAGAGGCTTTTCCAAGTTTCGAACCTGTGACCAGCATGTTGCAATAGTGCAACTTAACCTTTGTGCCACAGGCTCGCGCACTGATCTAAGTAAATTATACATGTGAAAGAATTTAAACACAACTGATTTATTAAGATACTCCTTTAGCATATCCCTTTTCTCTTAGTTATTATATACTTCTTCATACTAAGTTAATAAATGATGTATCAGTGTGAATTCACTTGGTGAAGCCACACACACAGATAACATTTGTGTGACATCTAACAGTATGTACTAAAATCAATGTTGGGCTAAGCTATTTTACAAGCATTACCAAAATGGAAGTTTCACAGTCCATAATTGACATTCAAATATCCAACTCATTTAATTTCTGTAATTCACCCAGTCTACATGGTACACATATTTTTCTGTTCGACTAGCTTCTTCTTCTTCTTTATTTTTTTATTTTCCTAATCCTTCCCTTGTATAATTCTCTTGAACCGAACTCATATAATAGGTTCAGGAATGTTGAAATCAGAGTTTCGAGTCTTCCTTTCTCGGCAATGAAAACATTCCTGCATTTGCCTTAAAAAAATTGAGAACCAGAAAATTTATTGATTACCACTGGATCCCACTTTATTGCATTGGAATTTGTTCTTTGCTTACTGCAGATCCAGTAGGGATGGCAAAGGGTCAGGGACAGTACCGATTCATTGGTAAAAATGAAAAGGGCCGATGTAACCAAACACATTTAGAAAACCAGCAAACCATACTCAACTGACCAATATGTTTCTCTTGAAAAAAATATATAGTAAATTATCATCATTTTGTGTGTCAGGGAGGAGATATTAATATAGTTTGATATATAGCTACTTTTTTTCAAATCTGATACATTGTTACTATTTTTCAAATCTTTATGTTCGAGAAGCCTTGAAGAAAATTGTAATATTTACTGAAACCTGATATTGAAAACTTCCCCTCAGATCATTTGAAATTTGAATAAACTAATGGTTTTGATGCTATCTTTTTAATCCACTCATCGTAGAAGTTTAAAAATACATGTATTCACACCATCTTGCCAGGGGTTTGATTGTAGGAGAGCACTTGAAAAAAACTGTTGCCACACCACAATCCATGAGAAATATCCTTTCCCAGGTAAATCATTGTTAAAGATCATTGCATATAGAGAGAAAATTACAAGCATAAAAATATTTAAAAATGGTAAGTTGTAACCAGAAGAAATTTTTTTATGTAAGCTTTTCATACATCTGAGCATAGAAATGCTCTGTTTAGCCAATTTATGGTATTATTTGATGACAGAAAGCATGTGATATGATGCATTCGAGGTCAGAGTTTACTCCTGTGTAGTGAATGTAGAAACGCAACCCTAAAACGATGCAGAAGATAATGGAAAAATAAGAACAAGCAATGCACACAGATTTACGAGGTTCGGCAAGATTGCCTACGTCTCCGGTGAGATGAGATCCTGCTTCACTATCAATGGAGAATAGGGTTACAGCACTCGTCCCTCACACATCTCAATATTGCTTGCATTACAGAGAAAGAAACACTCACTACAAATATATAGCGAAAAACCCTAATCCGGAAAGTACACAATTGCTCTTAAATAAAAAATTTGAGGTAAGAGAATGCGTTAAACTGTGACGGAATACAAGACATCATACACCAACAGTGAACTCACATTAAGAAAGCAAAAGAGAATGCGTAGAAGTGGAGGTTCCCTTAAAAGGAAACAAGCCAGCAGAGACGAAATTACTAAGGGTAAAGGAATTCTAAACAAACAAGTCTTCAAATGAGGTAGGTCCAATTTACATACTGCGCAGAGGATCAAAACAGTAACACTAATGGGGCTAGATAGTAAGTCGTGCTCCAAGAGGGTGGTAAAGTAACAGAGAGAAAAGTAAAACCCTATTGGCACATATTCACATACCCATATGCAATATCTCTTGTTCCCATTGATTTTGAAAATGATGGATCATCTAATTCTTGAATATATGGAGGCTTTATTTTCAGATGGATATCCTTGTGCTGAGGCGCGGTGCTAGGCCAAAACCAAACAATATCGTTCTGCTCAAAACTTGGATAAACAGCTGCACATGCCTTCTTGAATGTGTGGACCTAAACATATTGTTGATAATATCAAATGGAGCCATCTAATGGTTGCATATTGAAAAGCAAGAAATACCTAGAAAATAATTGCAGGAAATTAAGCACAATCTGTACAAGTCACATTTTTGGTAGTTTTAAAAGGTGTCTAATTGTGTTACCATCTTGGTAATTGGTTTTCTTACTTTGGAATCAAGTTAAAGCAACTCACTTTGTTGCTATCTTTTTTTTCTTCTTTTTTTTTTTTGGGGGGGGGTGGGGTCTCTCTCTCTCTCTCTCTCTCTCTCTCTCTCTCTGTCTGTCTGTCTGGCCACTGTGGGTGAACACTTATAATTCTTGCATTTCTGAGATTGGTTTTCTTGCCTACTCTTCTCTAGTTTTGTTTTCACCAACCTTTCATGATGTTTCTGCATAACTTATGTCAGCAGGGGCTAGGTTGTGATGGTTAAGATGGTTTTGAGTACCAAGATTCAATGTGAATAAATCTTATGGGAAGAACACCTGCAACTTATGTAAAATCTTTCAAAAATCTGTCCATTCAACAGAATCAAAGACCTAAACCTACTAAATTCCCTTCTCCTATCATATGAGCATCTCATTACAGCTTTACTCCATGAAAAAGATAATACAGGAGTTGTAATGAGGTCTCTCAAAAAAATTGAGGAAAAGGGCCCTTGTTAACAATGGCTAGGAACAACTTCTGACAGCTGACAGACCAACTGGGTAAGGATTCTGCGGAAAAGGGTGGTTTGATACTAAGGTCCAAATCCAGTAACAATATTGAATGCCATCATAGTAATTAGATGAAACACATGACGGAATCTCCTAAATAAAAAGAAAATGGGGGAGAAGTAATGAAACCCTGTGGTGTAACTTGCGTGGCATTCAAATGGTAATGACTAATGAAAGAGCTCTTGTGAAAGCTGTTAATTAAGCCACTCACTATAGAAGCCATTGGATAGAACTAAAAGTGAACACTAATGAGTTCGAATGCCACATCAAATATTCAGTCTCTGCACTCCATACAAATAGAATCATTGGAAAAAGCTGCTAAGGGCTTTCTTCTTCTTCTCTCTTTCTCTCTCTCTCTCTTATATATATATATATATATATATATATATATATAGGGAGAGGGGTTGGGGGTGTTCTCGAATCAAGGATTACTACTGGGAAAGGGAACCAGACATCCTCTGCCTGGTCTGGAAGGTGCTACCTTGACTTATATTTTCCTTGGTACACTATATAACTTTTCAAAAGTTCATCCTTTGACAGATTGAATTGTCATTCTACTTCTTTTTTTTTTTTGGTAAAAAAATTGTCATCCTACTACTCGGTACGGACTATCAGAAAAATTAAGCAAGAATTGTCCAACCGAATGAAACAAGTTTTTTTGAATTGCGTAAACACATAAAATTAAAGACTACACTGAACCAGAGAGTTAACAAAAAAATAAATAAAAAATTCTACGTTCACACAGAACAAGAACCCAGTTTCAAGACAAACTAAGGATAGAACAGCATTAAAGTAAAGCATAATAGTTAGTGGTCTCGTATGGAATTTAAAAAGGGTTGGTTTTGAGAATTATTACTGGAGGACCATCCGGTGGAGCCTGAGGAATTAGCTTGCAGTCACCAGCGCCATTGAAGCACCACCCATGGTACACGCACTGCAATCGACCCCACTGATCGATCCGCCCTTCTGACAGAGGTGCCAAACGATGTGGGCAACTGTCATCGAAGACCTGCCACTTCCCTTCGTTGCGATCCCACCATACCACAACATCGAGACCCATCACCCTCTTCGCATGGGGAACCCTCTTGTCCAGGTCACATACAGATGCAAGGGGATACCAATTCGAGAACCAGTCGAATTCCTCTTCTTCTCTGCCAGTTTCAGTTTCAGCTACTGCCTCTGGTGCAGATGGGTCTGATGGCTCAGCTGAAACAGTTGAAGATAGGGTCGAGTAAAGCTTGAATTTCTCCTTGTTCCAGCAAATGGATGAGAGAGGAGAAATGGGTCGTAGATTGGAGGGATGATACAATTTAGTTGTCTCGAATGAAGGAGGCCTGGTTTGGATTGGTGAGAGAAATGAAGAAGGCAATGAGATCAATCCCAGTGAATCCATGGCCGCCACCTCTGCAGTAATCGAGAATTGTTTAATGGCAGGGAATTTCGATGCAATCTCTTCTATTTATTGGAATTTGGGATTATCCGTTCCCCGAAATTTGTGGGACATTCAAACTGACCCTTTTCGGGCAACAAGGTTATCGGAAGGATTCCAGGATATGAATACGCGCCAGACGCTTTGTTGCCCCACAATGGAATTTAATTAAAGATTTCAATCTTCTTGTCTTGATAACGATTCTGTTTATTCTCTAGAAACATAGAAAACGATTTTTCTCCATTTTTTTTTTAGAATAAGAAAATATAAAAATAATAGAAACGAAATGTTATTAAACGACGCTTAGACTTCAAAGTCCTATGTTCACATGTCAAGATTTAATCCAATTAAAGTAAAGCAAGTGGCAAAACAAAACCTGAAAAATATTCAAAACTACCAATGGGATGCAAGGGACTACACCAAGTGCATAGAAATACACTGAAGTAAGAGACTAAGAATTTTGAACCAAAAATAATAACAACACATTTAAGAAGAACATAATTTTATCAATTCCTTATTTTGATCAAAATAGTAATTCAGTTCGGTTCAATGATTTTAGTAATGAAATTGAAACCAAACCGAATTTAAAAAAAAAAATCCCGATCTTTCAAACTAAAATCAAACCAATTTACTTTAATTTGGTTGATTTTGGTTTTAAATGGTCAGTTCTGGGTTTTGGTTTCAACTCTAAATTAACACTCCTACACAGAAGTAGATGGCCATAAGGGTGTCAATCTTGGACTATAATCGAGAACCATTATGCTAAAATTTGCAACCAAACTTATCCATTACTACATGAGACGATTATAGGAGTTGATTTTGAAAACAGTTACTAATGGGATGATATGGTTTCCCAAAAATTAATAAGAAAACCGGTTGAGAACCGGTTTAAGATGCAAAGGTACTTCTAGTTAATACTTATTAGTAAGGTTGTGTTTTAACTACAATTAAAAAATAAATAAATAAGAGTTCATGTGTGATTAATTGTATGCTTAAGAAATATGATTTAAGGAAAAAAATATCCCCACGATGCTTGAGCAGGGATTCCTTCTCACACCTCACGTAATGAGCCTTTTGCCATATTGACAATCTTTCTCCTCAAATGAAATGTGAGCACCCTATTGAAATGAATCGGTCGCCCACTCTCTCATCGGTGTAATTTCTTACTTTGGCATCGTAAGAAACCTCTAATATTCCCTATATTCAATTAAGGGAGAGAGAGTTTTGTCCATGACTGCAGCATGTGCACCAACGTATGAACCAATGGGAGTGCACATCCCATTCAATTATTTGTATACTTAAGAATTTTGGATTTGTTTAAGTGACTAAGCACCCTGAGCCGTTAAGAAATTGGAATTGGACTGTCCCATTATTAGAATTTAGAGGAGACCGGATCCCAATGTTAGACCCGTTTTATAAACTGGACCGACGGTTCGGGGATCAGCCCATTAGAACCAAACTGATCATGACTTGTCCACACTCCACACTCTTCTACATGGTAGAACAGCGGTGTTCACCCACCATTTTTGTCTCTGAATCACAGCCACAAACTTTCACCTACGCACACTCAGCTCTGAAGGACTCGTGGCATCTTTGGATTCCTATAAATCCGACTTTTTTTCTTCTTTTTATTAGAAATGATTTGTTACTTCTAGGTTTAGTATAGTGTTCTAGAAGCCAATTATGAGAATGACAAAAGAACAATTATTGCACCCAAAACAAAATTAAGATCATGATTAAGCCATTACAATGTCCAGATCTTGTTTAGGATAACTAGCACGGTTATAGATGGCCACCCTTTATGTGCTCACTAAAACAAGATTTTAATCTAAGCTCCATGCTCGTTGAAAATGGATCAAATATGTGAAAAGCTCAAGATCTTTCATTATCAAAGCTACTAAGAGTGCATATTTCTATGTCACTTAATTGCGAATAAATAAAAATAGTCTATGATAAAATGTTAAATTGGTCATGCGGGCCAAGTTGCGCTAAGGGGACCTAGGTTTGGGCTGAGTGTTAACAACCCAGCGAAGCCCAACCTGTTGCAACCTAGCTGCCGAAATCATGCACCCTCTCACACACTGTCCTCCTTCACATTCTCTCTCCTCCCTTGACATGTAGTCTTATATGCAAACAATGCAAATTCCCCCCCCCCTTCCATCCCACACTGGCAGCATGTTGCAATATGACCCCCGATACCCACATCCCCGGAGTGGTGATTTCTTTCTATAGTTATAGGACCTACACTAACACTTCTCTCTTCAGCAAATGGACCCCCTACCGAATGAACCATTTCCCACTAGAAAATATTTCACTGTTTTCATTATGAAGGTTGCGTTTGGTTGCAAGGGAAATGGGAAGAGAAAGGAAGTAAAGGGAAGTGATGTGAAGTGAAGGGAAGTGAAGCGATTTTTTTTTCCCTTTTGAGTCGTTTGGTTGCAACAGAAGTGAAGTGAAATTAATTTACCATAGTTGTTTGGTTGGATGTAAAATTGATGTAAAATTTTAAAAAACTAATAATCCAACCAAACTCCTCAAAAGAGATGGGGAGGGGGGGAGAGTACTTTTCAATTCAGAACCCACTCAGCTCCTCAAAATTTATATTGGTTATGTGAATCAGGTCATTCAAGGTCTATGCCAAATCAAACCAAATGTCATCAGATACTATGTTCTATCATTAACCAAAATAAATCATTTCATTCTATGTATAAAATGAATGCAGCATAAATAAATATTTAAAATAATATAAAAAATGATCACAAAGAAAACAATAATAGATCACAAGTGACAACGAGTGAAAAGTCCATTCCAACAGTCTTTTGGGTCGAAACAAACCCCACAGGTCAGTAATGCTCCATCTGATCCAAACCCAAAGTCTTTTGGTCAAAAAAACCCAATTGAGTCGCGTGAGAGAGAGAGAGAGAGAGAGAGAGAGAGAGAGATAGAGAGAGAGAGAGGTGAGAGTCCGGAGAGTGGGAGAGCTCGTGAGAGTAGGGTTTTTTTTTTTCTTCCTATTTTGGTGGGGAAATAAAAAGGAAAATTTTAAGGGATAAGTGAAATTTTTTTCACATGTAAAATATATTTCCCTTGCAATCAAACATCTAAATTTATTTTTTCTGGGAAAAAAATTCCACTTTACATAAAAAATTTGCATTCCCCTTGTAACCAAACAAAGCCGAAAGTTCCCTATACAATTGCCTCTCTCTCTAGAGAGGAAATTGTATAGGGAGAACTTTTATAATATATATATATATATATATATAACAATTAAAAGACGAAAAAGTGAAATACATGATAACCAGATATTTTCATTCACTAATGTAAAGAAAAATTAAAATTGTTTAAGTGATTCAGTGCCTATCAGACTTCATCATCAACCAGGCTAGATGCATTCAAAACAATGAAATCTGTATTTTTTTTCATCTCTGATTTTTCAAATATTAATGATATACAGTACTTTGTCCTAAGAATTATATTAAATTCCCACAAGTTGTGTTTACATTGCCTTGTACAAGTAACTGCCAATGTAGGAAGAAGTCTTGTTTGGATGAAAAATAATATCTGTGCTAAAGAAAATCATAGTAGTTTAAAAAGATCTCACAGAGAAGGATAATCTACAAAAATGCACATGGCAGAGACAGTCACACAGATTGTGGTAAAATACCAACCAACCCCTAAGACTGAAGCCTGATGAAATAATCTGGTACTAAAATAAGGGGCAAAAGATTCACCCTTCCATTCTAACCTTCAGCAATCAGGATTATTACGCGCCGTTCCCAAGCTTGACCACCTTGAGATGGCTGAAAATACTAATCGGTTAGTTAACAACAATCCAAGCATTATCTACCATGGTTAACACTGAAATATCCATATGAAGACAGAAAGGAAGGTGACAACAATCCAAGCACTATCTACCATGGCAACCTTTTGTGGTGCCCATAGGTCATTGGTTTTTTAAAAGTTCTTTATTTGTTCAAAAAATTTGTTCTTATTTTGGTTTAAAATTCAATTTTTCTTTTGGTTGAGGGATGGTCATTTCTTGTTCTAGACAAAACACCAATTTGACTAAGGTAAGGTAACAACCAGTCCTTATTGACCAGAAAAGATGTTATTTGTAAGCACTGAAATTTTGTAACTTGATTAAGCAGTGAAATGCAAAGCTAAATGCCCACTACTTTCTGCAAATCATTCCAAAGCATTAGGCACCAAGTTATATGCATTTACATCATCCCACCATATTTTTCTTTTTTTTTGGATGAAATATTATCCCACCATAAAAATGACTATACAAAACATATTTGTATCTTTCCCTAATGAATTTCTCATAAGATCCAATGAGTTTCCCTATGTGTGCTAATCTTGGCACTAATGGAAATCAGAACTTCAACAAAATTATACATAGCTTCATCACACCCATGGGCTTGCCATATTTCAATGTCCTAAAATGTTGCAACTTATAGATTTCTAGATGAAGGCAATAGTGCAGCCATAAAACCCAGAAGGAAAATAGGTAAGTAAACTGACCTCAAGTAACTTGCGAGGGGGAAATTTACCTTCTGTAAAACTCAGATGCAGATCGTGATCCATTGTAGCAAACAAACCAGAGCAAGATGATCACCAATATATCTGGAGTAGTTAAGAGGCCACAACCATAATACCACCAAATCCACTCAAGAAAATAAATTAGAAGTCAGACAATTGTTAGTGACTAAAAGTGGTGAGTCATTTGTAACTCTCCCATATATCTTGCACATGATTTTTTTTTATTAATAAAAATATCCAAATCAAGCCCTGAAAGTGATACGACATTTCAGGGTTGGATTGATAAATCTCAGATAGTGTAGAACCACAAGGCCAGGGCAAACAAACCTAAATTCTTAGGCCTTCTAAAGGATAACAGCAGGCCTGTGTCTGGAGAAGCTAGGTGAGAGCATTCAATTTAATTGAGAGACCCTTTGCGTTTTTCAATAAAAGAGAATTTATGTCTCTAACTTGAGGTTAAAACATGTAAGGAATTTGGTTTCCACTTCGGATATTGGTATTATGAACTTGTGTAACGCTGTAATTTCTTGATAAACCATGATTTATGAAACCACTTTGGATATTGGTGTTATGAACTTGTGTAACATTGTAACTTCTTAATAAATTATGAGTTATTAAAAGATGGCCCTAGTTGTGTTTGGATCCTTGGATAGTATCCCCATGTGAACAGATTTGAAGTTCTATGAAGTGAATTTGTGAGAACTGCCTCAAACATGTACTTTTTCTAATTTTCTTCTGTCGAAAATATTTCCCAGGTCCTTCACTTCTCTCTCGTCATTTCCTTCTTGAACTTCTTACCGCTATCCTCTTCTCTTTTGTTGCTTTGTGTCTGAGTATCTTCTATTAACAGTGTAAGTGAATTTCTTTGTCTGCCGTTTTCCTTTTCTTCTATCCTATTCTCATATACCCTTCAATATCCTCCTTCTCTGTTAACCTTAGCAGACAAACCTTATTGTAACTGTTGAAACTATTGGAGACCACTTTCACCACCCTATGCCCCAGACCCAAATGAAATCCTTTTTTCTCCCTCTGGCCAAATCCTCATTAAACCCATAATTAACAACCACAACTACATGGTCAGTGTAGACAAGCTTGTCTCCTCAATTAGCCTAAGTTCTGCCACATGGCAGGATGATGTGGGAATAATGACCATTGGATAGACAAGGGAATGTCTGTATAGGTCACATGTCAAATTTCACTGAAGTTCAAGCATATACCCTCCCATGTATGTCAATGAAGCCTCTAAATAGTATGAGCATCCTCTCCATGGTCCTGAATTTTTCAAGGCGCCATCTTACCACTACCACTTGGCAAACTCCATCTGGGCTGAAACTTCACATGTGAACAAGAGGCATAAAGGATGGCAGTCCAAGAAATGTCAGCCATAACTGATCTTGCCAAACGGAAAAAAAAAAATTGGAGGAATGTGTAGAGAGGGCCTCTACAGCCCACTAAAGAAATTTATGCCCATAATGATTTTCACTACTCTATTTTGGAAGTTTCAGAAAGCAATAGAATTGTCAAAGACCCATAGTTTTCCTTCAACTATTTAATCTGTTTACTTATGAAATTTAATATCAGATTGAATAACCTGTATCTTCTAAATGAAAATTTTCTTTCAATTACAAGCCTAACACTATTAAAATGCGTATAGGAAATTTTGGTGTTCCCACCAAATATCAGACCCAAATGAACAAGGATAAAACATAAAAAAAAGAAATACAAAATTAAAGGATACTGAATAAGCAACGTTCCCACCAATCTAACATGTACAATCCAAAAGTGACATTGTACAGGTAGATCTTGCGTTGAATCAAGTTCATGGCTTTAAATCTACAAAGAGAAGTACAAAATATGCATAAAATACTGTTAATATATGTAAGAAGAGAATAAATATACAAAAATGAGAAATCTACAACCCTAGATAGAAAACAAAGGAAAAGAAAATGAACCACATGGAGTGACTATTGATGATAATAAACAGTAAAAGGATGAAAAAGAAAAGTCTGAAGAATTTTCTGCTGTATGGCATCTTTCAACATTTCAGTTTTCATTCCAATAAATCTACTAATGCAAAATCACGTCTAAATCCTTGTACTAAGCTTCTGGTAAATTGGAAATGGATGTACATGCAACAATGATTTCACTGCACTAAAATGCATACAATTTAAACTGTGCCCAAAAGAAAACAGAAGTCCTAGCACAAAGAAATATATTTTCGATAAGAACAAAAAATTGTAGATGATTAGATTCCCTTCTTCATACATTTGATTCTCTACTTCCAATATCTTTCTTAACTTTGATAGACTTCTAATGCTGGAGCACCAAAAAAAAATCTCTAGTCTGATCCGATGAATCAGTTTTGTTGTTTGGCAGCGCTCTCTTACAAGACTTTGGATATTTCCATCACCTTTTTTTTTTTTTTTTTTTTTTTTTTTTTTTTAAGTTCAATTTTGGATAGTTGAAGCTTCTGATTGCATATGTATGTATTGTTTGAAACACTATTCAATTAGCTACATAAGACCAAGATCTTAATATTCTGAGTAATATTTAGAAAGCTAGGACTGATTTACTAGTAGAATGATAATCTATGAAAGGATTTCTATAATAAAAGGACTAATTAAATTAGCAATCTTGTTTTAGGTTTATTTCTTAAATAAATATTCCTATTAGTTTAGGAAAGCCATTCAACACTCATGGAGTTCAAACCCCCAATGTCCTACATGAGTGAATTTTTACTACAATTTAGCAACTTCCATCAGTGCTTACCATTTTCCTAACATACAACAATACTTATTTAAGGAAAAAAAAAAAAACATTTTCAAAGTCTGTTAGCAGTCCTTCATTTCCATCTCAAAATCTAATAGAAATATATAATACGACTTAATATTAACCCTTCATTTTCAAAAACATGCATATATAGACAATGCTATGACAAAATTCATGACAGAAAACACTAAAAAATGAAAACAGCCCTTCATTTGACACAATATATAAATAAAATCATCACTTCACACATCACAGGATATTCATGCAAAATCTTCTCACTTCACACATCACATGACATTTGTGGAACAGAGATCTGATATCCGAACACATGAAATCTAGTACCTAAACACATATACAGGAAATCACAGAAGCACCCATTTGGAATGAAAAAGGACTGCAAAATTGTTACCTTTCTCAGCAGGGTATATCTCTATGGAACTCACACTTTATCCCCTGCAACAAAACCCCATTCATTTCAATTGAAAACCAATACATAAAAATAAAATAAAATATTTAAAAAAAAAAAGATTTTACACTCCCCGCCCACCACCAACCCAAAAGAAGGGTTGTAAAATGACCCTTAAATTTTTCCAGGAATTGTTTGGCTTATATTTTATGCTCGGGAAAATGCATGCTTAAGTTCACAATAGTTACATGAAATGCCACTGCTTACAATTGGTATATGAATTAACCCACTCATATAGTCATAAGAATGAGTATATGAGCTACAGTTCCCAATTGAGGCATATGTTCAAGCACTTGAGCTACATCACCTTAAAAAGGGTATAGAATAGCCGAAGGGATCTTCATGTTTTCCTTCTCTTCCCGAAAATATATACATATATGGAACTGAAAATGACAGGGGAAGCCTGCCAAGGTTGAAATCTCAGTAATCTTCCACCAACTGGTCACCGGCTTCACCTGGGTCCCCGATGAAGAAGAAAGTTGTTTTTTTTTTCAACCACCACAAAGACTTTATCCCAACAAAGTTCAATGTCGGCAACATAAACTTTTTTATTCAGAAACACCAAAAAACAGAGCAGAGAATGCAGAAAGTGGATAACAAAAAGAAAACATTTTCTTTACACCTTCTTCATATCACTCGATTAATTTTATGAGAATTATCTGGCAACCTACAGATTTCACATGAAAATGTCTAAATTTGTCTTCCAAAGCAGAGATATATCTCAGAATAACTTTGTCAGAAAATCAACAACACTCTCTAACTTTGCCTAACCAAACCAAAATATAAAAGGAGAGCCTCAAAGGGCAATAACAACTACAGTTTAAAGCTTAAAAATTAAAATATGAGAAACAACATAAAACCTATCTCCCACAAATGGTACACAAGAACCAGTAAGTTCAGATCTTTGGAACAACAAGAGAAAGAGAAAGAAACAGATAGAATGATTCCAATCATGGAAATTAACAGAAAAAAATGGTGAAACGTTATAGATCTGCAACCTCCGGTGTGAGATTACACTCCCGGAGAGTAATACATCACTGGAAGAAAGCTGAGTTGATGGGATTTTCAGATCTGAACATACCTGAGGAAGCAGGACCCTTGAGACCTCTCTCGGGATCCCTCGTTCGTCTGGTCTGCAGCCACTTGGAAGTAGACCGTTGTGAGATTTTCTTTTCTGTTGTCCAGTGAAAATTTTGAGGAAACAAAACAGCGGCAAATTGTGGTGGAAAGCGAAAGGGACACGTGACCACCATGCATCCTTCACCACTCAAAACCTTCATCCCTAACCACTACCCACCCCTTGGAAGTTTGGAGTGGGTTCACTCATATACATGTCAGGGTTGGAGCAGGCAGGACTCAGGAGTGTCAGTCGGTTGAGCTAATCCGGTCCCCACCAAATTTAAGGTTTGATATTGTTTTCACCTCTATGAATCGGTCGGTTCTCCCACCAATTTTAGGTTTAATACTGTTTCACCTTTATAAATGGTCAGTTATTAATCGGTCCTGATCGAGATGAATGCATGAATAATCCTTGATTAGTGTTTCAGCTAGACATGTTTAGGCTGTGTTTGATATTCATTTAGAAAAACGTTTCTAGCATTTTTCTGTTTTATGGGAACAGAAAAATGAAATAAAGTGTTTGGCGTCACTTGGTGTTTTTCTCTTTTTAACGAAAAGGAAATAAGAAAAAGCTAAAAACACAAAATGATGGAACGACAAAACCTTGTTTCATCATTTCCATTTCATTCCAAATGTAAAAAATGCAAACTAGGGTATTCGTTCTTGAAACAGGTTCACTAAACACCATTTTTTGGTTTGAAAAAAGCATTTTGGTATAGAAGCTGAAATTTTTGTTTTTTAGATGAAACGTTATTTCTGGAACTGAATGACTACCAAACGGTATTCATTTTATTTCAGAAATGACGTTTTGTGATAAAATAAGAAATTTCAGTTTTTGTGTTAAAATGCCATTTTAAAACAAAAACATGGTGTATGGTGAACCTGTTTCAGGAACGATTACCCTAATTGTTCACTTTTTTGGTGAAAATAAATTTATTCAACGAAACTGAAAGAACTCATGAATGCCAAACATTATTCTTAGATCCAAGAATTGAAAATTGGTCAAATTGTCTTATCCTTCATAGACAGGATCCCCATTGCCAGGGAATCAGCTAAGCTATTAAATTCCCTTAGAATGAAAGAAAAAATACAAGAGTCAAAATAGGTCTTCAAATGGAGAATGTCCTCCAATACCCAATACAGACCAACTTTTGACACCCTGAAGAAGAGGGTCTAAAAGATTAAGACACAGAATTAAGATTTTGGATTGACCTGAAATCATTAAATTCTTGGTATCTATGGTTTTCCTATCAATTCAAATAACTTGTTGTCATGCTCCATTCCCTTGGGAAAGTGGCCATGCACTCACTGCATGATCCGGGTTTATGCCATTATTTTTTGGCAAAGGTTTATTCAGCGGTGGGGTATCTTACATCCCTTACAAAGAATAATCAAATTACTTTTCTTAAGAGAGAATCTCTATTAGGACTTCAGGGGTGCAACAAACCCTACCAACTCAGGAAGATGTTAATGGAATTTACCAATATAGGCAGAGAGGGTATCAGGAATAAGAAAGAAAATGTTGACGTATCTATTTATACTCAGCTTAATACATGAAAGAACAAACATGACTGTGAACGTACATGGGAGGAGGTTAACAACTAAAGGGAGGAAGATCGTTGCTAGGTTGCGTGGTTCATACATCAATACAGTGTCAATAAGAGCACGTAAAGGGAAATAGACAGTCTTTTCATCTTGTTTGTGTCTGACTTAGGCGCCATGCATTCTGGCAGTCTTCTTTTTTCTTAATTTAGGACTAGAATTTTGGAAGTGTCTCTACATATCGAATGGTTGGTTAGAATAGTTGTCAACTTTCCATGTGGCATAAATAGGTGTGTTCTCCCATCTACTTTTTTTGTTTTCTGGTAATACCCAACTACATTTTCAGATATATCTGATGAGGACCTATTTTATGTACGGGTGTTAATCGGTTTGGTTTAGTGTATACAGTGTGGTTCAGTTAGATTCACATTTATTTGACTGAAATCAAAATCGCACCATTTACTAAATGATTGCACTTTCTGAAACTGTAACCATTTAATAAACAGTTTTGATTCCATGGTTTTAAACTGTTGTGATTGCAGTTTATTCTATACGGTTGCTAAATGATTAGCAATCGGTTTTCTAGTTTATTTGCATGTTTACTAAAATTTGTTTTTGTTAATAAATACTTCAGTCTTGTATCAAATTAAACAAGACATTGAACAAGCAAGGATTCAACTCCATAACTACATAACATAAGTAAATTATTGAATAGATTGTTGGACAACCTCTATGATCCTTAATTCTTCCATAAATTAAACTATTAAGTTTTGTTAAAACAACCAAATATTTAATCGTTATACGGGTTAATCAGGTCAGTTTTGACGGTTTAAATGGTTCAATTTTCATGGTGTCAATTTGGTTTGAAACCAATGGGTTAAACTGTTAAAACTCGACTCAACCCATTTAACTAATCGGTCTTAAACTTGAAATTAGAACCAAACAACTTACTAAACGATTTTGCAATTTCGATACAAATGGCTCGATTTGATTTTGATAAACGATTTCGATTTCAAATTCACATCCTTAATTTTATGGTTCTCAATGGCAATTGCTAGCACATTTATTATAATCATTCATAATTAGTTAATCTCTTTGTGTGGATCCTTACACTCATTCTTGCTTGAAAACTCCATGTAGTCAACCCTATTAGGTTGGAAAAAATGCTTTAATTATTGTAATTGTTGTAATGCCAAATATGCAAATTCTTAAGAAAAAAAAAGCGCCAATTTGAACCATATCGGATAGGAATAACCTTGATTCTCGTTTGATTTTTTTTTTTTTTTTTAACCCATAGTCTCAAAATATATATTTTTTTTTTGGGTAGACTGTACTGTTCAATTGACATAGTATTGGGATCAGAGACATGCCAACTTGATACGGCCGATCCAATACCAACCCCTACTTAGAACCATTGACACGGTATGCTTCATATGTGTGTTGTCCCTTCATGGGGATGGCTATTTTGAGGCTTTCTTTAGCTTTGCAAACACTTATGCTCTAAGTTCACTTCCATATGGTGATTTTCTCAACGAAAGAAGTTGTCTTCCAATAATTCTTTGGCTTGGCACCAATCTATTTGGATCAACTCATAATGAACCATGCTCCTTTTGTGTTTGTTGTAATTCCCATTTTATAATTTTTATTCTTAAAAATAAATAAAAATAGGAAAAAAATAATTCTCCCTAGTTATGTAACCCTTGTGCCAACATATAGAGGGTGGCGAAATGACACCCCCACCCCTAGGAAATCTAAAAACCCACACACCATGTTTATGCTCATATGCACCCTTTCATTGGTCCCTGTGTTGGCACAGAGAGACTCTGTGACCAATGAGCATTTATTTCCCAATAAAAATATTCATGTGCGGTGTTCCCTACACCTCATGTTTTGAAAACTCTTTTTATGTTTTTATATAGAGAAAGGTTCTTGGCCGAAGGGGAGCACACACTAGCACTTATGTGTCTATCTCTCGCTTCCTTATATGAAATGACCTTGATTTCCTTCTATGTATAATACTTTTGGACAAAAGAACACTCCTTAGTCCAGTGGCCCCTACGCCTAGACATAAAAAAAACAAAATGATACCCCCACCCCTATTGATGCCCATGTGAGAAGATGTTGTCACTGAGATCAAAAGAATCCTCATCGAAGGATGAATCAACCTATTTCTTGACCAGCTAATCAATATACTCTTATTCATTTAATTGTTTAAGTATTTTTTTCTCCCTATATTTATTGGGGAGATTTTTGTCACTCTCCTAAACTTAAACTATATTTATCGAAATTCCTTGAAGCAAAATTTTATCTCTTCTTCTCCCCTAGTTTTTAAAACGCCTAGATTACCTTTTTAATGTCACTTTAGTTTAATTTTATGTTTAATGCTTCTATGCAATTTAAACCTCTAAATGGACTGATGGACACCCTTTCTTGGTGCACATCCTTCAAGATTTCTCACCGAATCAATGGATTAAATAAAACATCAAATTATTCTTGTTCATAATTAAATCAAATTAAATTAATATATAGATAGAAAATGTGTTATAAAATGGGTTAATCTACATCACATACATAAAATACCAAACCTTATCAGATTGAAGGTGATCATATAGATGTTAAAACAAAATATAGCCATCAAAGGGATAATATCATGATTAAAATTATGTCAGATATGGTTAGATAAGCTTAATGTGCATATATTTAAAAGTGAAGTGGAAAAGTTATTGAAAATTTCATTGAGGGTCCTGGGGAGAAGGAAAAAAAATGAACATTTTATTATTTGAGAATAAAAAAAAAAAAGTATTTCATAGGAGAGTTTGGGTAAATATGGTTACATTTAGAGTATGAGAGATTCTCTCCCACACCCAAAGAGACTACCTCCAGAGCTTGTTCCGTAGCTTATGGTCTTTTTTTCAGAGTTCCAAAGACTGAACGAATGCGAAAAAAAACAAAAAAAATTGAACAACTCCTTTTACTGGCAAAAGAAAGCTGTAGTCATAAAAAAAATGTTGTTTTGGCTTACGGCCGATACCTATTGATATCAACAATGGGATTGCAGAGATTGTTTATCAACGTCGTTATTTTTGTGATTTGGATTACTTCACACATTATTGGCTATTGCACTTAGGGCTCATTTGATTTTGTTTATGTTGTTTTTGTGTCTAGAAACTGTAAAAACGGTTGTTTCGGTTTTTGTATCAAGAAATAATTTATGAAATTGCAAAAGGTGTTTGATTTTTCTATTTCCCGAAACGTTTTTGAACAACGTAGTCGGGTTCAAGACACGAGCGAAGGCACGAATTTACAGGTATACAACTCACGAGTGAAGACACAACATTGAAGTTGCAGGCATGCTTTAGGGAGATGAGTTTCAGAAGGATGAAGACAATCCAGAATTGTGAGCTTGGTTGTCGTTTCTGAATAGCAAGAAGTTTCAACAATGGGTTTGGGATGGGGTAGGTCGAGTGAAGTATCCGGTTTTTTACAATTTTTGTCCATCCCACTTGTTTCTAGAAACAGAAAAATAAGTTTGACTTGTTTCTCCATTCCTGTTTTTAGATACAGAAATGAGAAAAAAAATTTATTTATATTTTGAAAATAAATAAAACAAAACGGAAAAATCAAACGGTTTTTGGGGTATTTTTCGTTTCTGAACAAAGAAAATGGAAAAACATGTTTCTAGAAACAAAATCAAATGGGCCCTTAGTTGTTACAAAGTTTGAAGGTATCGGCATTGATGTCAATATTAGTTTCAGCCCATTCTAATATGAAATCGATATGGATTAACTGGTATAAAGTGCAATTTCAAAACTGAACCACTTCTTACATGATTCACCCAATCCATATTGGTATAGGACTCCATTGATAACACTATGTATCGTCTAATATTATGATACAATACCAGCCACGGATAAGCTAGAGCCATATGTGTAGGTCCAGTTCTATATTGTTTTAGATAAAATCCTCTCCCTCATTGTATGATTTCAAATCAAAACTGCTTCTTATTAATCTGATAAAGGAAAAAAGGTTGGGTGTACTTTCGATATACCATAAACTAACACACATCGAGTCTATCTTTCGATTTCCCCTTTTGAAATGACCTGATATCCATCTATATGATAACCTTATTTGGTATCCTTATTGATGTTGTTCACTAATTTACCAACTTACCGTATACCAGTAACTTACGCATCCCTCTTTTATTAATAAAAGTGAAAAAAGAACGTTTGTGTCATATTCTTGCTATCTGTATTTTTATTTATTTTTTGGGTAGAATTCTTGCTATATATTGGATTGATAGGTATGTACTAACATAAATAAGCACAAAGTCAATGTGAAAAAGGGTTTAAGCCATAGAAAGTGCGCTCCCCCATGAAGTATTGTAGAGGCATGAAAAGTTAAAGACAGACTGGTGGTGGTGCTGTTACTGCTACAATAGCCCTTGGGAAGATGTAGTCACCAAGATCAAAAGAATCCTCATCAAAGGATGTGTCAACTTATTTCTTGACCGTCTAGCTTTGGTTGCCATGGCATGTCTTGAGTTCAAGGCCATTCTGTTTTTGAGTTGGGATGCCACCCCGGATGTCACCCTAATTGGCCTATGGGCCTTTCATAAAAAGTGTCAAAGGAAAAAAAAAAAAAATATCGCCCCACTAATCAATGATTCAATATATTCTTATTCGTTTAATTTTATTAGATGTTTTTTTTTTTTTTTTTTTCTCCCTACATTTTGGGGAGATTTTTGCCACTTTACTAAACAAATCTATATTTATCAAAATTCCTATCCATTCAATACATATCAGTAATCAGTATCTATGTAGATAGAAAATGTCCTATAACAAATACCAAACCTCAATAGATTGAAAGTGGCCATATAGACACTAAAACAAAATATAGGCATTATACAATATCTTAATTGAAACTATATAGTACATAATTCAGATAAACTTAATATGTACTTAAGAGTTACATAGACATATGATCCCAATTTAACGTAAGAAATCATTATCAATATATAATAGCAACATTATTATTGAGGAAGAAAAGAACAAATAATAGTCATATACAATATCTATGAATTTCCACCTACACAAACCAAACCCAAGAAACAAATCTTGTAATGGAAACCCAAAAAAAAAACCAAAAAAAGATCAAACGGATTGAGAATACATTGCTTCCCGACACCACCCAAACCTCCCTTTTATTACCATTCCAAACATAATACAAGATTTCGTAACACGCTCACATCTTCTACATCATAACCGACTTTTGCCTCTGAATCTAGACCTATCAGGGATAAATTCCAAAAAGGAAAATTTTCTCCATGAAGCATAATGGAAGTTAGAGATGATACCACCAGAAAACTAATTACAAGTCTACAACCATAACAAGAGAGAAAGTGAAAAAGAGACGGAGACAAAGGGCCCGTTTGATAACGTTTCTGCCATTTCTGTTTCAAGAAATAACAGAAACATAAATTTCCGTTTCTAGAAACAGAAACGGAATTGAAGGTGTTTGATAAGTCATGTTTTTAGAAATCGATGATAACCAGTGATAGAATTGCCACAAATCGTTTCCAGAAACAGCGAAACAAGTTGAACTTGTTTCTCCTGGGTCGTTTCTTGAACCATAAATAAGTAAAAATTTCTATTTCTATTTCTAAAAATAAGTGAAACAAAACAGTTTTATCAACCGCTTTTTGCTCCGTTTCTGTTGTTTCTGGAAACAGAAACGGCAGAAACGCATTTCTTGAAACGTTATCAAAAGGGCCTAGAGAGTAACCACAGATAGAACTGTTCTGGGAAGATGACAAACGTCCGAAGGGATCCCTTGAAAAGAGAGTTCTAGAATAACATCGAGAGGTAAAGAAAATGCATACAAAAGAAATATCAACGGCTGGAAATGGCCTAAATGGCTTGCAATCGGACCGTCCATATTTACGGTAAGGGGTTCACACGGATCGCTGTAGTGGATGAGGGAACCCTCTTTCTTTTTCCATTTCCTTCTATATCCGAATTACCAAAAGTATCCCAGCAAAAACTAAAATACCAAAAATATCCTAATTTTCAAAATAAACGAATCAAAAAATTGAAAAATAGTAAAACCTTTTTAACTCATTTTAATTTATCATTGAAAAAAAAAATTATTCTCATTCTTCTTTAGCCATCAACAAAGTTAGATCTGTCATATTGGACATTCAAATTTTTTGTTCAAAAAAATAAATTAATGTTTTGATCCCATATTGGCCTGATACTGCTAACGACCTATATGCAGTGGTATTAATAATGGTATTACCAACGACTGATAATGGTACTGATACCATAAACTAAATCTTTGGATCAAATTGTAGCCATTGCTCACCAAGTTATTTTTGTGGTTAGGAGACCCCACATACTATTGACTATAGCACTTAGTTTGTACCAAGGTTAGAGGTATCGATATTGATGTCAATATTAGCCTCGGCCTATATTAATATGATATCAATATGGATACAAAACTGAACCATTTCTAACTCGATTCACCCGATCCATATTTATATAGGACTTTATCGATTATTCACTATATACCGAATGATACAATGATACGATACCAGCCATTAATAAGTAGGAGCCATATGTGTAGGTCTAGTTCTATATTGTCTTAAATATGGTTCTTCTCTCCATCCTTTGTATGATTTTAAATCAAAATGGTTAAGAATTTCTTATTGACACCTCTTGGCCCTCTTTGGTATCATTTTTCTTTTTGATTTTTGTTCACAAAAATGGTTTTGACAGCATTTGGTATCATTTATGGAGCTTGTTTTTATTTAAAAAAAAATTGATAAAACACAAAAACCAAAAAAGAGATTAAGAGTCATTTATGTGTTTTGGCCAAACATCATTTTCAGTTATTTTTGCGTTGGACTTTAATGAGCATGTGCTTAAAGGCTCAATATGGAGGGGTAAAGTAATTATTTGCTTTGTAATTAAAAATCCAAGTCCCTTGGCCCCTTTTTTTTAGTCCAAAGTGGAGAAAGAGAGTTATAAGAAAGATGGGTGAAGGAAATCTCTTCACACATTTCTTTAAAGAACTATTTTGCACATAAAGATACTAAACTATTTCTCACAAAAAATCATTTTTGTCAAGTAGTTACCAAATTATTTTTATTTTTTGATAAAAAATGATTTTCATTAATGATTTTTGTTAAATAAATAAAACTAAAAAAGAAAAATGATACCAAAGAGGGCCTTAAGGTTTCAAATAATTTATAACTTTACTTTTCTTACTTTCCGAGTGATACACCTAGAATAGACACCCCAAAATTTAGAAGCGATGTTAATAGACTGGTTCAACCAATTTTGAATTCAATTTTGGTTCAATGATTCAGTTTGAATCAAGTATATAAGCCATAGCGATCATAATACGGCCCAACAAGATAAGGTCAGATGGGCCAAATTTGAATAACTCGGCCAGAGACCAAATCGGTTTGCCTGATTGGTTCATTGAAGTCAGCAATTTCTGGTTTAAGGGTTTGAGAAAACAATTTGGCCACAAGTTTGAATGATCCAAGAAAGTGATAGGTATATATGTTGCCAGTATGAGGATAGAAAGGAGTTCCCCACTATTTTTAGAGAGAGAAGTGGAGAAATAGTAGGAACTAGGAAGAGCGAGAGGGAGAGCTCACTCATGGTTTTGACAAGGAAGGTGGGAGTTCAGGTCCTCTCCAGCCGGATTCCTCATGCCATCCGTCATTAGCATTGACATATGGCATGAAGTTTTTCCTTTTTTTCCGTGTCCCTAGGAACCAAATTCTCAAATCTATTTTTTATGAAATAAAATTCTCTCCTTCAATCTAATCTCCCATGGCTCGGATGAGGAGAATAGATCCGCTATTCGTAGGATTACCTGATCATACGAGTGAGCAATCAACAAATGTCCTATTTTTTTAGGGGTATATTTAAAAGCAAAAGCAACAGGTATTGGATACTGATCACTTGTATGACCAGGTGAGAATTCAAATTGTTTGCAGTAAATGGTGAGGTGCAGTGAGTATTCAGTGGCTGAGAACATCCAGACATACATTTCAAGGGGCTCCCAAACGCTCGATGCTCATTGCATTGGTGCAGTGGTTGCAAACAATTTTTACAATCCCTGATTGTGAACAATTCAATATCAATCTACTACTAAAGCATATGGATAAAATGGTTCAGAATACTATTTTATTTTTTTTAATAAATAAGGGTAAATCTATCTAATTCAATCTGATCCTAACCGATATTGATACCAATCCGATTTGATCCTAAGTTTTAAAATCTTGCTCTTGCTTTGATCACTTATGAGCATAGTTAGCAAATTCGGATTCGGGAATTATTCGGGTGGAGAATTATTCGGAATAATTCGGTTGATTAATTTAAGGATTCGGTCAAAAAAGCGGTCAAAAAAGCTTATTGGGTTTTTTTCTTTGTTTTTTTTTGTTTTTTGTTTTTATTTTTTATTTTTAAATACTGTTTAAATGGACCGAATAATTCGGTTTAATTCGGATTCGGTCCGAATTATTCGCGTTTTATATTTACTTTTGAAAAAATCGTGAATTTTACCGAATTTTATTTTAATTCGGATTCGGTCAGAATTTTTGATAAAATTCGGAAAAATTCGATTCGGCCGAATAATTCGTGAATTATTTGGCCGAATTGATAACATTGCTTATGAGCATGGTTTCAAGTATTGGTCTTGTATCAATTGTATCAGATCAGTATTGGCTGAGATTGATCCTTGATCCTTGATCGATCTGAATCGGTCATCCATATCGTTTCAGGGGTAAAATAGTAATAAATTAATATTTAAAAAAAAAAATAGAGACAAAACCTACCGATACCCACCGATCCGACACCGATACCGTCTCCTAAATCCAAGCATACGAGTCGTCTTGAGTTCTTCTATACCTAGATTGTTGCCTTTGCAATAGGACAAATGAGAATTTTCCTTGTAATTGGGATTATTTGGAAAATCTAAGAGGGAATTGTGAATTTGAATTGAAGAAAGTAGAGAGATATTGAGAATTTGGTTCCGATAAAAGAGAGAGAGAGAAGGAAAAAAAATGAATAAGATAATGGCGGCATTTCTCGCTCAATGCCTATGTAACACATGGCATGATGAAATCGTGATTGGAAATTGGAGTTCAAATAAGAGAGAAAGTAGGAGAAAAGGAAGGAAGAGTTTCAGAATATGATAGGAGTCTCTAGTCGTGGCCTCCTACTATTTCTTGTGATATAAGAACATCAGATTCTTGAGTTCTCCTAAGGCATCAAAGGAGAGAGAGAGAGAGAGTTGCCATGGCTTCTTCTCTGGAGTCTTTTGTTCGTGAGACACCATTATCTGATAAGATCATGAGGGCACCCCTTCCCGTGTGGTTCAAGCTCCCAACCTTCGAGTTGTACGACGGCTCCACGGATCCTTGGGATCATTTAAACTGCTTCAAATCTCGCATGTTGATCCTAGGGACCACAGATGCCACAGATGCAATCACGTGCCGTGCGTTCCCTGCATCGTTAAAGCTGGGAGCCGCAGTTAACTGGTTCTGCTACCTTCCTCCAAGGTCTATCCACAACTTCGCAGAGCTGAGCAAAGCTTTCATTACCAGATTCCAGAGCAGCATAAGTTTTAAGAAAAGGTTCATCAAAGTAAAGCAAAGAAATGGCGAGTCTCTCTGAGCATTCATGGATCGCTTCCACAAGGAAAAATTAGAAGTGAGAAACTTGAATCCTGAAACGGAGTACTTGGCTCTCCTCTCTGGTCTCCTCTCTGGTTTCCCAGATGAGGAACTGATGAGGTCCCTCTTGGATAAAGATCCCGAAGACCTTCCCGGATTACTCGCCCGCGTTGAAAAGTAACGGGAACAAGAAACGCACGTACAGGGATGACCAAAATTCAGGTCGGCGTCGAATACCTGCCGTGAGGTTTAACAGCAGCAGGGGAAACCAATACGAGTATTGCTAGTTCCACCAGGACCATGGTCATGACACGGAGGATTGCATCGCTCTGATGAAGAAGAGATAGAGAAGCAGGCAGCCCAGCCGGAGACTCTGTTTCTGAAAGGGACGATAGTAGGCCCACCCGAGGAGGAGGAGGTGGAGGTCTATGATTAGAAAGATTTTTTTTTTTCTAAGATCCAGGTTTATCCGATTTATTTTTTGGCAAAGGTTTATATAGTGTGGGTTATCTTACATCTCTTCACAAAGAATAATTAGAAAGATTTTTTTTTTTTTAAAGATTAGAAACAAATACCACAAAATCACTATATCATCATGTTTGGAAATTAACCTGTTCAAAATCCTTGACACACAACCATAGGATTTTTGAACATTAGAGTCACCCGTGTTGACTGATTATATAGAGATCTGATCTTAACAGCCTAAATTGGGTGGGTTTTGTTTATTAGTTTTTTTTTTTTTTTTTCTTTTGAGGGAACGAGTTTTCTGATCAAGTAGCATAAGGAAGTGTATCAATGGCTTAGAGAATCTTTTTCTTTTTCAGCCCATCTTTCTTATTAAAAATAATGAGTGTAAAAGTGAACAAAAAAATCTAAAAAAATGAATATTTCATTATTTGGGGATTAAAAAAATGTAATTCACAAGAGATTTTTTTCGATGAAAGGAAAAAAAAAAAGGAGATAAATATAGTTACATTGGGTACAAGATAAATTATCTTTCTCACACACACTCTATCTCAATATGAGCTTATTTCATGTTCAAGGGTATGGAATTATAATTTCATACATAAGAAGCCATTAACCACATCACCTGTTAAATCAGTCAAATCTATGAGTGATTCAATTGGAACTTGTGAAGTTAAAATGACCAACTTACCCTTTAATTGTATTAACCTTACAAACCCAATGGAGTGGATGAAGGGATTCCCTTTTCACCACAAGAAAAGTGGTCTCCGACATCAGCTCTAAGGTTTTCCATTTCAACTACTAACACCTTGAGGTTTTGTGAGGCTTCAAGTAATATTTCAATAGTTTGGGGTGTCAAGCAACCTGGTCATAGCACAGCTCTATAAAGACTAATTTTCTCTGTGGAAATAAGTAAATTAAGGTTTCTGGTAAGAGCCTCTTCAGCAAGAATAAATAGAGAGGGAGACTGAAATAGCAGCCTTGTCTCACTCCCCTATAGGATTTGAAGTAGCCAGAAAGCTTGCTCAAGAAAGAGATTGTATACCAACAATCGGAAATACAAGCATGCACCATTGCCCCGAATTGACGTCTAGATCATAATTTTTTTTTTTTTCGCTAGAAGATTCGAAATGTATTAATGAAAAAAATATGTTACTGATGTAAAAAGAACCAACAAGGAGAAAGGAGAGGAACCTTACACGATAGACCCAACTTTGGCATTGCCATTAGCAGGAAAATCGCATGAAGAAACCAAACCCCAGAAAATAATAAATAGACAGGTAACATAAATCTGTATCTAGGACAATTGTTAGAATCCATCTCGAGCTCCATAGACATCAAAGGGGGGCCACAAAGTCATTGGAGCATAAACATCATGTTTTGCCATCATTTTCGCAAGAAAATCAACAGCTAAGTTAACCTCACGATGGCAGTGAGTAATCTTCCATTCAATGGAATCCAAGTATGGCTTGCGATTTCTCCATCTTTGAGATACAGACCATGGAATGAAACCTCTAGAAAGAAGGGTAGCCATCACCACAAAACACATTCAATCCAAAGGTTCTACACTTTAATGGATCTAGCATATTCCAAACCCAGAATCACTGCCTGAATTTCAGCTTCAAAGTTTGATGTCACACCAATGGCTTCTCTGAAGTTTAGAATTACCTGGGCTTTTTTCGTTTCTAAAAGCACCCCCTGCGCTTGCCTTCCCTGGGTTTCCTAAGGAACAACCGTCAGTGTTTAATTTTATCCATCCTGAAAAGGGAGGAAACCAAAAAAAAAAAGAAAAAAATTTAGGCTTTCTTTTCCTACCCGAGGAGATGGGAATCCCAAGGTTTCGAGGGCACAGCAGGTCTAAAATAGTGGCTGAAAATTCGATGTGCGCTGCAGAGTTAGAGTGAAATTCACCCTTGATCAATTGGAAGCAACAGTTGAAGGGCATAGGAGACCCGCCATCACGCCTAGAGTTTCTCTTTGACCACAAATGATAAGGGACAAGAATGGCTCCACAGTTCCATAGATTCTTGAAAGAAATAGAGTGGGTTTTCTCCTTCCACCATTTCAGTATGTCATCCATATTGGAGAAATAGGGCCAAACCGTGTTGAATAAGGAGCAAAATAGGTTCCATACCAGTGAAGAAAATTGCATGATCCAAATAGGTGCATAAATGTTCCTTCCGTTAATCCACAGAGCTCGCATCTTGAAGATATATGGGCACCTCATTTTTTTACTGCGTCATCTGTTGGAAGGCTTTTATGTTAGTGCCTCCAACCAAAGACCGCCTACCGAGGCAGAATAGTGGTTTTCCATACTATAGAGAACCAAGGAACTGTAGGATTTTTAGACCTTATGGTGTTCCAGGCAGAACTAGTAGAAAAAAATACCCGAGGGGGTGGGGGTCCAATGGCATGTATTCTCAAGGTAAGAGATCGAAATCTGAGAGGCCCTTGTGAAAGCTTCTTTTAAGAATGATGGCATTGTTGGCGGAATAACCCATCTATTAGTATCAATAAAGTTAGCGACTTTAATGTGAGGACCCTTGAAGACTATTGGATCCAGCCATGAACCCTCAGCAAGAGAAGTCTCATCGAGCCATCTATCATGCCAGAAGTTTATCTTTTTCCCATTATCAATAGTCCACCGCTCAAGACCTGAAATGATAGTCCACACTTTCTTCAAACCAGGAAAAATAGAGGAGGAAAGGTATTTGGACTTGAGAGAGCCATCTGTATTTATGAACCTTGCTCTGAAAAAAGAGCTCATACTTGTATCCTCGTGCTTGATTTGCAAGGCTAGTTTACACAAGCAAGCAGAGTTTACATCACGCAGCTTCCATATCTCGAGGCCTCCTTCCTACTTTGGATTGCAAGTATTTTCCCACTTGACCACAACTTTATTTTGCTTATCAACATCGTCAGGCCATATAAAGTATCGCATCCACCGCTCTACTGTTTGAATGGTAGATTGAGGCCACCAATAAACAAAAAATTTGTGAATAGAAATTCCAAAAATTACGGATCTTACCAATTCAACTCTACTCGCCAAGGATAGCAGTTTTCCCTTACAACTAGCAAGCTTGGCCTTGATTTTATCCATCATTGGGAGAAGATGCTTGTTTGAGACCATTCCTTTGAAGATTTCGACTCCCAAGTATTTTGTTGGAAGTTTAGAAATAGGGATGCCCAATGTCTCCGAAATAAAATGCTTTCTATGGGGACTTACCTTCCGAAAGAAAAGATTGCTCTTCTCTAGATTAATATGTCACCCAGAGAACTCCTGATACCTGAGAAGAAAACTTTGAAGATTCCTAACATAGGATGCAGAAGCATTCATGAACACAAAGATATCATCCACAAATAATAAGTGAGATGAGACAGCTACGCCTCGTGGCCCTAGAAGAGGCTTTAACTGGCCCTGCTCAGCTAATAGTTTCAAACCTCTACAAAGCACTTCCTCAGCCAAGATAAAAAAGAATGGGAGAGATTGGGTCTCCTTGGCGCAGACCACTAGTAGCCCCAAAAAACCCCCACTGGGCCGCCATTCACCAGGATTGAGATTCTAGAGGAAGAGATAATTTCATAAATCCATGAAATCCAAGTTTGAGAGAAGTCAAATTTCTTCAGAGTGGCAAAGAAGAAATCCCAATAAAGAGTATCAAAGACCTTCTGAACATCTAATTTAATTCCCATACCCCCTCTCCTCATAGAGCAATGCATTAGATTTGCGAGTTTAGAGGCAAGACTAATGTTTGAAGAGATTATTTTACCTCTCTGGAAGGCACCTTGCTCCTTAGAGATAAGATGGGGAAGGAAACAAGACAGTCTAGAAGATAAAATTTTGGTAATGAAATTGGACATACAAATTGGGCAAAAATTCCTGAGAGAAGAAGCCCCAGAAATTTCAGGAATAAGGGTGACAAAGCAATTGTTGACACCTAAAGGAAATTTTCCCACTCTGAAGAAATAAATAATAGCTCAACAAAAATCATGCTCAATAATATCCTAAACTCTTCTGAAAAAAAATACCTGAGAACCCATCAGGCTGGGGGAACTATCTGGATCCAAATCCCAAACAATGACTTTGATTCCCTCCTTAGACGGGATTGCATCAAGGACTGCCTGATCACTCTCCTCTAATTCCCGTGGAATACAGTCGAGAAGGTCCCAATGGGGGTTCACCTGAGATGTAGGAAGCCAAGGCCTGCTGACCAGAAACCCAAGATGCATCTTCTTTCTTCAAAGAGTGAATCAAATTACGAGACCTTCTCATTTTCACAGAGAGATGAAAAAACTTCGAATTCTGATCTCCATCTTTCATCCATCTTTGCTTGGTTTTGTCAGACCATAGTTGGGCATGCATTTGTCAGGCTTTAAGGAAGGTGATTTTAGCATCAGCCTCTTTAGCAAATAGCTCATCAGACATACCCATAACTTTTATTTCATCTTGAATAGCTTTTAGATCTTTGGAAGATTTCTCAACCTCAATATCAAGATTTGGAAAAGTTTGCTTTGCCCATGGCTTCAAAAATAATTTATCCTGTTTCAACTTCTAAAAGAGAAAGATGATAGGATTTCCATGAGATCTAGAGCTCCACGCCTCTTTAATAACAGAAATAAAGTTTGCATCCTCCATCTAGAAGCTATGGAGTCTAAATGGGATGTTAGATGGCTTAGGGACAGCATCAGAAATCACCAAGAGAGGGGCATGATCAGAAACAGCACTTTGAAGCATTCTTTGGGATATGTTCTTAAAGAAATCAAGCCATTGCCCATTACAGAAGCTTCGATCAAGCACGGCAGCCACGTGACCCCTTCTACGATTGTTAGACCAAGTAAATTTCTTTCCCTGAGAGGGAACAGAAATAAGCAAGCATGAATCTACCATTGCCTGAAAATTTGCGGCCGAAGCAAGATTGAACCGACTAGGTCCCCTCTTCTCATGAGAGAATAACGTAGCATTAAAATCCCCCAAAACAGACCATGTGATTGTGGTCAACCCTACTAGACCCAAGTCAATCAACAGATCTTTTCTCAAAGCTTTGAAGCTACTGGCAAGAACAAAGGAAAGACCCACCTTATCACCAAACCAGTCCACAACTACTGTTATTTGCTGGTCTGACATGAAGATCACAAAGGGACGAGAAATGCCTTGCTTTCATGGAACCCAGAGGTTAGGAACTTTGTCTGACCGATGGTTATGGATGAAATCAGTGGAGAAACTTAGCTTATTAACCATGAGAGAGGGGAACTTACAGGGTTGAACCATAGGTTCAGCAACACATACAACATCGGGAGAGTGATCCCGTAACATAGTCTTCAAGGCCCTTAAACTAGCGTCCTTCCACACACCTCTTATGTTCCAGAAGAGGACTTTCATAAGGAATGAGATTAAAGACGTGTTTTGTCAGGCTTGATTCTCTGACCCATCGGTCGTTTATTCTTCTTCCCTCCTTTAGCAGTGCTATTTGCCCCTTTCTCTCTAGCAACAACTGCTTTGTCAACTGTTGCAACTTCCTAAAATTTCAGGGCTACTCAATCGTTGATCAGTTCTGTGTCTAGAAGGCTTGAAACCACAACGTCTTGGGAGTGAACAACACGACCACCTCGAGTTTGTATTCTACCACCACCGCCCCTTCCTTTGCCAATATCTCTTCTTGGTCGGCTAGGCCTCATAAGAGTTGCCGAATCAACATGGGCAATCTGGTCATGCTCTTCAAATTTAGATGAGTCAAAGCTCTCTGGGTCAGATTCTAAACCAGACTCATTACCAGAACCAGAACCCACCACCTCTCCATCCTCCATAATAGGAAGGAAGATATTTGGGGATAGATCCTTATCTTGGGCATTGGGAGTTTCCGAAATAATGTCATTCAAATTTGAATTTGAATTGGACGGTAATGAGTCCAAGACAATATGGATACTGCCTTCCAAATTTGGAGTTCCCTGATTGGATGGTAATTCACTTTGTAAGGAAGGGGAATTAGAAACGGTTGTGGTTGCTATGTTTAGGATTCCTACACCCACTCGGTTATCCTGAGAGTTGACTCGAATCGGGTCAACTCCGTCATCAACATAGACCGCCCCAGGTATACCGGAGTTGTCCTTAGCCGCCTGCTTAGCGTCATTGTGCTTCTTTGATCTGCAATCGCCAATGCTTTTCCCAAACCTTTTACAATAACCACAACAAGCAATTCCATCCTCGTACAACACTTTCTGCCTGCAGCTGAAGATGGTAGTTGTGCCAGGCTCCATCCTCTCTACTTGAACTTCTTCAATATGCAATATCAATTCAGTAGCATCCACCTCTGCAAGAACCCTTGCAAAATATCCCATCAAACCTTGCTTGGTGTGTGGCGATCCAAGGCCACTAGACGTCATATCGCTTTTGCGATTGAGAGCAGGACTTTCTCATGCCAATATTCCAAAGGGAGATCCAGGAAGCGGATCCAAACAAGCTTTGTCCAAACCTGCTTCTCTTGAATGTTGAAATCCGGCTTCCAATGTTGGAATCGGATTAACTGCTCTCCTATCTTCATTGGACTCCTCCTCCACACCGCGGTCTTATCTCCTTCAATGGAATTGAAAGATAACGTATCCTGTACCTAGAAGATGCATCACGACTCCCTGACTTAGGTTCCATTTTTCTACAACCTCTTGTCTTAGAGCATCCAAAGAAATCAAATGGAAGTTAACCCTTCCAATCAGAGCAAAACGGAAGTTCTGCCTCTTGGATTCGTAGTCACCCTTAGGGATCATAACTCTCCAGATATTACCAGCTTGTATTGGATCTGGGAGGGAATCAATCGCTAGCCATAAAGCATTCCCTACCGCTTTGTTAGCAAGTACGTAGGTCAGCAGCCCTATCTCCATTGTTAGCAAGTAGAGAATCCTGATTGATCTGCTAAAGTTGCAAGTAATATACATATAGAAACCTTTCCTATAGTTCTTAATCACTATCATTGTCCTCTTCTTCTTGTTTGTTACCTTCTCACCGAGGCTCCTTACCAGGAATTCCTTACCTTAACTGGACTTGAGCTCTGTATGATTTATTCCTAGGAGTGCTTTAACTTTAAACCCATTTGTGTGTTTCCGTGCATTCTAAGCCACGGGAACGGAGATCCGTTCTGAGGTTTGTTGGGGAAACAGATTGAGAAGGAATAAATACAAGGGAATTAGCGAACCACTCTGCACTAACAACCTTTATCCAACATACATTAGAGTTTTCTTTTGAATTAAGTTAATAGGCAAGAGAACCTACCTCCTTGGGCAGGTCACACCAGTGGGCGTGGCCAATGGGAGGATGTGCGGGAGCATCTTCAATGCAAGGTAGTGAGGTCTTTGTTGTAACCCGACAGTCACTGAGGGGGGTGAATTAGTGAGTCCAATTCCGATCCCTAAGAACCTATCCGATGTCTGGCTAAGAAAAACCTGATATATACCTGTCCCTGTTTGCACATAGTTGTATGCACACTCAGTCTCTCATAGACACTTCCAAGTGTGTACACCCATTCCACATTCCACGCACTTCAATATAAAATGCAAACAACAAGCACCCACAACACAGGATTTTTACGAGGTTCAGCAATTTGCCTACATCCCTGGAGTAGTGCCTGTAAAAACTTCATATCTACTTAATACACTACTTTTGACTACACCTACAGTCGGGAGCACCTACACCCAATTTTCTCAAGCCAAAGCTGAGATGGCACTCACAGTGCCGATACAATGTGTAGCACCCACTACACGGGAGCACCTACTCCCAATGCTTAGCACCACTAAGCACTCAATAAAGAATACAAGTAAATTGGGCTTATATTAATGCCCTACAGTCAAGCTCTGCCTAGCATATACATTCACAACTAGCTAGCATGCTTACAGTTCATCCACAACTAACCTAGCATGTATACATTCATCTACAACTAACCCTAACATACATACATTTATATAATGTAAATCAAAGGTTAGAGAATCTCACAACCAATTGCCTGGGATGACTGAAAACTTGTACTGACAAGTTTGGTGCTTACACCTTCTCTCTCCTTGGCTTCTTGCTCTTCAAAGCAAACACATCCTTGCTTTCTTCTCTTCCTCCTTGGCTTTGAGTTAATGTATCATTAACATACCTCAACCACCTCTTTTACCTCCTTTAATGGCCTAAGAACATTTATCATCAAGTATTCATGTTCATTCAAGGACCAACAAAGAGGAGGAAGCTTCTCTTGCCAAAACCATAGCCTTTCTTCACTCAAAACTCATTTTTCTTACTTTCATAGTGTAGGTCTTGAAAAAATGAAGAAGTAGAAACTTAGTTCACCCAAATCCGAGTTAAAATGAGGGAGATATGACAATTTGAAGTTGGAGCAATGAGATAGCCTGAAATAGAATCTTCGTAGGAGTGGCGTAGGCTACACCGGCGGTGCGCGCAATAGGGGCGCAAATCTAGTCGTAGATCTCATCAAGGAGAATCTCTTAATCTAGACCGTCCGATTAAAATAACGGATAGTAAATCTCAACCACAAGATTTGAATAAGATAGTCAACTAATGACGTCATCGGTCAACTAGTACTTTTTGTTGTCGATCTTTGATTGATTACTTTTCTGGATTTTAAGGCAGCTTATCTCCCACTCAAAAAGTGAAAGGCTTATCGGCCATTGGATCCGAATCCTCCATGATGGCTTTAATCAGATCTCATGATATCCTTAAGATCAAAATCTTTTTTATACCTTCTATGCACGAGCGAAACACCAGAACATACCTTGATAAAGTGTAGCGTCAATGCATCAAGGATTATGCACATAACCAATAAAATCCTACGCGCAAGCATCTATCTCGTCCATGTCAGTGCAAAATCTCAGCAGCGTTTGGATGGGCATCAAGCCTACGTGGTCGAATCTGGACCATCCATTTCACTTCCCTTTACTCATATTTATTACAATCAAGCCCCTGCCTCCATATATTTCAGTGCTTAAAGACCCCCTGCAACTCAGACCTTCAAAATCTTGAAATTACATAAAAGCCCTTAAAATTTTAAAAATAAATTCCAAAAAATCCGCCCAACACCGAGAGCAACTGATGGATTTTAGGTTTGGATTTTCGAATCGACTTTATGGAAACACTTATAAATTTTTCATACGATATCCGATCGAGATGAAACAAAGTGCGTTGGAACCGTAACTGGACGCTCTACGACTTTCCAGAAGACTCAATCATCTGACTCATCCATATAAAAAGACCAAAATGCCCCTAGACCTTTCCAATGATGTATCTTTCTTATACAGAATCGGAACATGATGAAATCAGAACCGTTGGAAAGATTTGATTTTTTGTCGTATTGTTACATGGAGAACACTTCCTCTAAAAAATTCATCTTCAATGCCGAAACTTTCCTCTACTGCCACAAATGTCGTAACTTTTTCATACGGTATCGGAATGCGACAAAATCAGATGCACTGGACTAGATAAATTACAATCTATATTTTTTATGAAGAAATGATCTTTCAAAAATTTCATTTGCACTACCGAAAATGCTCTCAATCTTAAATAGGCCAATTTTACCAGTTTTGACCTAAAAACCCGCACCACATACTTAGGATGTATCAAACCATTCCATGCATACCAAGGAGTTCTGTTATCTCATCGGTGACACTAGACACTGTCATGTCATCATTTTCATCCACGTCATTCAAACTGGTTACGTCATCATCGCCACATGGCCGAGTTGCCAACAAGGACAACCATAAAACAATAGTCTTTTCATATATGTTGTGTCTTGGTCCAAGTACACGTTAGAGGGTAACGTTCTTTCTTCCTACCTCTTGGCACAAGTACACACTAATTTGCATGCATTTGGTATTCTCACATGATGTGTCTTTGCACATATACACACTAGAAGGTAGCATTCTTTCTTTTGAAGTTAATTTATTACTTGTTGGATTAAGTTTTTCTTCACCCAATTCACCAATGGTGATTATTGATGTGATGTTATCATTGAACTCTTGGTTTATCATTAACTACCATCCCTATTGTTCATGATCCGAAATACATTTTTTTCAATTCAATTACGGAGTCATGGACTCATGGTTGAAGAGATTCCCTCTCAACTACAGGTGGAGAGGAACCGGTCCTATTCCCAACTGCTTTACTAGTCTCTCACTTATCCTTCTACTTCTTGCTGTCAGTGACTAGTACAACCCTACATAAACCACTACTACTGTATCAGTGCAGAAACCTGCAATTAATCTCCCAATGAATTGAACCGAGTCAAATTGACTATTATCTAACCCATGGATGGTAATAATTGGGACCAACTAGCTACTGTTGGTATTTGCCCAGCCTGTCCTTAATGGTTCAATTATTATATTATATGATCTTTATTGGGTAGCTAGGGTTGGTATTTCCTTAATGGTTCAGGTATGATACGAAATGATCTTTATTGGGTGGACCAACTAGGGTTGGTATGTCCCCTGGACCGGCTTTCATGGTTCGGGTATAGTATGATATGCTCTCTATCGGGGAGCTGCATACACTAACCCATAGTTTAACAAAACTGGATACGATCGAACCGGAAAAACCAAAACTGCCTCTTTTTGGTCCATTTCCACTAAAGACCAAGCTTATAAAATACGGTAGCAGATATTGTACCGGTCTCTATCGATATTGATACTAATATCAATTCGTTTTGGTGTGAACCTATCAGTCTGATTTTATATCCAAGAGTCTTTTTTTACTGTATCAACTGATTTGTATCAATATCGGGTTCTAGCGATATCAATACGTATTGAACAATATGATACCAATACTTAGAACACTAATAAGTAATCCTTAAAGGACAGTCCTCTTCATACTTTTTTGATGAAAATATGATATCAATACTTAAAACACTAATAAGGAATCCGGATGGTCCTCTTTACATATGGTTATCATTCGATTGAACTTTTTTTTTTTTTTATTTAACATTTATTTATTATTATCTCCTTCAGTCAAAACGATAATTCTTTTATCTAAATTGATTTGAACCAAATTGAATGCAAACAAGGAAGCTTTTTGGCTCAACCTCTTGTCAAGTTTTGAAAACTATATACGAACTTACTTGCTGAAATACATCAAATAGTCTATCAAATAAAAAAATAATAATAATAATTCCTCTATTTTTTTTTTTAAACAAAAATATAGATTTATTAATCAAACAGAACAGAATTTTGGAATCCACTTTCTCTCTATCCATAGAGAAATTAAAAATCTTTTCATCAACTCCATTGATCCTTTGATTGAATTGAAAAATGAAAATGTATTTTGGACCATGAACAATAAATGGTGAGATTTACCGATGAATCAAAAATTCAATCATAAAATCACATCACTATTGGTGAAGTGAGTGAAGAAAAACTTTATCCATTTTAGAAATTTTTTTCGAGAGTAGCATTATCTGCATTGGATGATTTAGATCCAATGGCCAAGTGGATTTCAATCGAATGGCACCTTCTTTATTTTTTTTATAATAACTCATTAGTTGCTTTTGCTTCTATTTTGGATAACTTATACTCATTTGAAAGGTCTAACACCATTAAATTACTATTAATAAATAGTTCTAGATTATTCAACTACAAAAATATTATATATTATATGGATTTATTTTCGACAACCCTTATCCTTCTTTAAAAAAAAAAAATGAAAATAAATTAATGGCTAGTGAATAGTGATAGCTTTTTAGATGATTACTTTTTATGTGATACATTGAAATTTTGTTTATTATAACAATTAATACATAGGGATCCTTCTAATAGTATATAAAAAAAAGCACTTGAAGTTTGAAGTTTAACAAATATTAGTTACAAAAATTTAATTAATTTGACTACTCATATATATTATATCAAAAAAAAAAAAAATACGAGTCTAAAATAGTGAATGTTTCCTACATCGTTTGTTAAGAGAGGCTTATCTTGTTAGTCCAAATATTTTCTGGTGGTAGCTCAATTGACATATAAATTTTATGAACATGTTGTTCACATTATCGTTAATAGTTTAAAGAATTTCAGCTGGTTTATCCAATCCAATTTCCCCAGTGAAAATACGAATGTTTGAAACTTTGACAAAACTATAATAATAGAGTTGAAGCAACTTTGAATATGCTTTTGAAAATACAATGGTTAAAATCCTAATATAATGAGTCATATTAAGGGTGTCATAATCCAATCCAACCCGATTGGACTGACTAAAATCAATCAAAAGCCCGAATCAAGCTAAAACTGAATCCTCATTGGATGTTTCGAGTTACGGTTTTGAAAGCCGCTACAAAATCAAAACTGCATCATCCTAATAATGAAACCTATAAAAACCCATTAAGCAACCAATAAAACTCAAAATCAAAATCAAAACCGAAACCAACTGACCCAAACTAAATCTCACCTTAACGAGATTTAAGACCACTTAAACTAGAGTACTAGACCAAACCGACCCCTTGACACCGCTAAATAATATGGTAGATATGAAAGTCTTTTTCTTTTCCTATAGAATATGGTCAGCTGCCCAACTAATGGAGGGCGGGAATTAATTGCAACCTTAATTGACATGCAAACAATAACTACATCAAAGAAATGGTTCTTAACTACCAAACACCAACTAAAATCTTTAAAAAAGAAAAAAAAAATCTCACCTACACATACCTATCATTTTCATTGAGAAGTAGGGGAGTGGATCACCTGAAATAGTATATATACAGAAGAAGAGTTGAAGTAAACTGATTATAATGGATCCACTGGACTGGCTCCACGAGAAAATGACCTTCCATCCCCATAACAAATCAAATCTGTTTTGACAAATATACAAGATTTGAGGAATTGGAATCGATTCGCGATTCGTATAAAATTCAATCAAAATTAGTAGATCCAATTTTGATTCTGGCCAACTGATTCGTACTGAATTTCTAGGGTTTTGATTGAATTTTAGCCAATTCTGCTCACTTGAACCATGCAAATGTAAGCATGTGAGGGCTCGAGAACTGAGGGCAATAAAGTCATTAGACATGCAACATTTTGTCCATAGGGTAGAATTTTCATCAGCGGTTTAGAACCCCAAAATCAAGATTCGAATAAGTCCTGACCCAATTCGTATTGAATTGGATTGTTCTAGAATTGGCCTAAAAACACCCTAACCTTTAGCTTCCATACAAAATCATCAGCCCAAGCTGGATCAATAAGGATCAGAGCTAAATTAGATCCAAGCAACGGCTTAACTAGCTGATCTACGACCATTCTTTCCATGTGGTGGAGCCTCAAATCCATCAAACCGAAAAATCAGCTCTTCAGATTTGAAACTTGAACGATCCAATCCCAAAAACCCTAGAATCAACCACTCCAGATAGCCTAGAATCGGGATCTTCATGGCTGATTCTGATTTGAATCTTTCAATTCCACCAATCCAATTCTGATTTCTAATTTACATATCATATTTTGCCAGTTGGCACGGCTGTGTTACTTTCCAAGAAATAGGGGCATTTCTGGAATTTTTCTAATACTGCCAAGTTTTTAATCTACTACTGTTCTATAAATCTCCTGAGCTTCTCGTCCAATTTCGTTTTCGCCGACTAGCAGAGTTGAACCAGAAAGAGATCCAGACTCCAGAATTTCTTCCATCGATTTCTTCTTTTTCTTTAGCTTCCCAAACAAGGCGAGCCAAAGTTTTGCTTTCCCCCCTATTTGAGCAAGCTGATCGTAGACCATCGTTGCCCGTTAGTGATATACTCTCTCCATGCGGTCGAACTGCTCGTAGACCACACTCTCCCAGTGTTCGAGCTGATCGTAGAGAAACCTAAATTATCTTCGAAGCAGATACGAGAAGTCGAAGTACTACAGAGAGCTTCAGATTCGAAGGCCTTGGAAAACTTGTAAGAATGATTTCTAGAGTTTTTCCTTCTCTCGTTTCATATTTATTCAACAGGTCATTTAGATTGATTAAACCCAAAATTTTGATTCTTTGCTGCATTTCTTCAATGGTTTTCCATTTCCATTAGCTTCAGACTTGATCTTTCTTAAGATCAATGGTTCTCTCTCTCTCTCTCTCTCTAACTTGAAGCGGTTCTTCAGTTCTTAGTTCTTACCTTTGTCAGTCGCAGGGTTTTAGTGCGCGGCATCGGTCGTCGCCGTGGATATTAATACTGATATCAATACGGAATTACGGATAGATCGTATTGGGGTCCGGATTGATACGGCCCGATATGTATAGGTTTTTTTTTATTTCTGTATCGGGCGTGACCGCTACTAAACTAAATTCATGGTTGTTATTATTAGGGGTGTCAATTTGTGGCCCGACCGACTAAACCGATTGGGACCGACCGTTTATAGACCGGCCCGGCCTTGCCTGGACCGTTTATTAAACGTGTCGGGCTTGAGCCCGGCCCGTTTATATATAGTCAGTCTCGGTTTTGCTACTTGGACCGTCGGGCGCCCGACCGAGACTGACCGAATAACACCTGATCGAGATTGGCCTATTGTGCACTGGCTTGGCCCAACCCTTTAATGATTGTAGAATACCTATTTTACCCCCCAAATTAAAGAGTAAAAACTAAACTGTAAAGACATGTTTACATTTTATATAATGATTATATTTGGTATCATTTATTGATTTATTGTCTTCTTTTTTTTCGCTTGCATGAGTGGGCCGGAATATAAGAGCACATTTTAAAGAGGACCTGTTTAAAAACCGATTAAAGGCCATTTAACATTAAACATGTCCGTAGCCCGATTAAGGTAGTCCGATTATAACCCAAGGCCGACCGACTGAATATAAAGTGTACCATGCCCTCAATAATTAAGCCCAATTAGTTAAATGGGCGGACACGATATAGCATTTGAAAGTCTTCAAGCCCGATTAAGTCCGACCAAAACTGAACCGACCCGACCGATTGACACCCTTAGTTGTTATGTTCCTAGATCCGGTAAAACACAAGATATATAATGCCACGTCTTTCCTTAAAAGTGTGATAACGGTTTAGGTAAGAAGATGGGGATAACCGTCTGATCAGAATCAAACGCATATGCCACCGGACAAAATGGATGGATGATCAAACAAGGAAAAAGTCAAACTATTCTCTCTCTTTCTCTCTCTAGCTTTTCATTTTGGTTTCCATTTAATCTTAATAAATAAATCTCCATAGTGGCCGTTTTGGTCGTTAAGCCTTTTGATGGTTCCGTCTGAGTTTTCCTGCGGCTATAGATCGGTCTCACCACGTTTCAGTGTTCCGATTCTGAACCAATGGTCAGGATTAAATCTACTTCTCCATTAAATAACTCGATGAAGATACACACAGTAGGTGACCGAAATTCTGTGATGTGAACGGTGACCCTTTAATTCAATTCCTAAAATTCCCTTATGATGATCAGATAAAACTTTAAATTATGAGGGTATTTTCAGTAATTTGGTTGGTCTTGGCCCGTCCGGCCTTTCTGGGTTGAGGCCGTTGAACTGTAGAGAGCAAAGGAGGAAAGATAATCGCGGGAAATCAGAACCAGAATGGATAAGTTTCAGGAAAAAGAAAATTCTATAAATGTGTTTGAATTCGATCGACATTTACGTTTCTGCTGAGCCAATTTCTTCCTCAGATTCTCTCATCTCAAGACATTTCGGAGTCTCTAAATCGGTAATTACAGTCGGAGTCCCCATGTTTCTTTTTCAATTAGGCGACATTGTTCATCAGTTTTTTCTCTTCTTTGATCTTCTGTTCTTAGCCGAATCTCCCAATTTTTCTATTTTTATCTTTGGTTGATCATCAAATGTGAACTGGTGAGAGACAATTAATGGATTTTCTCTGAAACGAAGATGCGGGCGTGTCTTGGTGTTTTTGGTTGCAGAGAGCAGAGAAGAATGGAAACGAAAGGGGATTTGATGACGAATCAATTAAGGCGAATTCACATTATTTATTTTCTGAGTCGAATGGGACGAATCGAACATCCTCACCTTATCAGAGTTCATCATCTCAGTCGAAATGGCGTTTATCTACGAGGTTTTTCCCCAATAACACCCTCTCCTTTCTTCACCTTCTTCCTCTTCGGAACTCTGCTTTTACTGATTTCTCTTCGATTAGATGTTAAGAGATGGCTATCGGATTTACGAGGAAAAGATATGCCAGATTCGTTTGCTTGGTCTTACAAGAGGTTAGATTAGAAATCCTTGTAATGGATTAGGCTTCTGTCAAGCTCATGGAAAAATCTAAAATGACTATAGAGCCTTATTGTTGCAGGAGGTATAAGGCAGGTTATGTTTGGCAAGATTTGGTAGACGAAGACCTAATCACTCCAATATCTGATAACGAATTCGTTCTTAAAGGATCTGAAATCTCCTCTGTTCCATTGGGTAACCTTTCTTTAACTCTGATTAATAATATATCAATCAATCAAAGCTTCAGAACTTCGGATTTGATTTGGGGCAAAAATTTTGTTGGATTTCTATACAGATGCTTGTTCTTGCGGTGAAAAGAAAGCTTCAACAGAAAAACCAGACACCATTGAAGACGAACTCCAGAGATCCCCGGATAGGAAGGTGGAGTTGACACCAAAAATCTCCGAAATCGAACTCGACGACAAATCATCAGAACCGCTAGACTCAGAGAGATCACCAATGACAGACGAATCAATGAAATCGAATATGAGCAGGCCCGAGAAAGTAGAGAACAAAAGTGAAAAGAAGAATAAGAAGAGTACAGAGAAGAAAAAGCCACCATTGACGAGTTCTGCTTCGTCTCCCAAGAGTAAGAGCTATTCTAGCGGAGCTTCCCAGGTGTTTCGGAATATACTCACATGTGGTGCAGTCGATACCAACGATTCTGCATTAACGATGATCAATCGGGTTCAAAGAACTTCGAAGAATAATCCACCAGAGACGATTGGTGGGTCTGAGAGGATCTTCGGTAGTGATTTTAACCAACAACCACATCAACAGAATTCCAGGTAAAGGAATCGATTCAACTTAAAATCAAAATTTTTAATTTATTTGTCTCTGTATCGATTCTGAATAGCTCTCTGAGACCTTTTTCTGTTATTGAATTATCAGGAAAAGCTCTAATGGAATGAAGAACTCAAAGAACACCAATGAAAAAAAGAAGGTTTCTGCTCCTTGTAAGCCAATTGCCGAGCCCATTTGCTCGTAAGTACAGTAATTCATGGCGCATGTAGAATGACCTAAATGTCCCCATCTCTTTTATTTCTGGAAAAATTATCAAAGCTACCTGGTTTTTCTGTATCAGTATCGATATCGATATCTCACTACTGGAATTGATCACTAGCAAAATCGATACTGATATGGATCGGCCAGGCTTTTTTGACACCCCCATGTTATACACTGTAACGGTTTGATTACTCTCTTGACAACCAAGACTCCTAGATTAATGATATTATGATTCTGATTTATTATGTCTACTATTGTCACTCTAGAAAGAAAGAGAGGAAAATAGTCGATTTCAAAATGCTTTTTAAACCTTGAATCTATTTCAAGAAAGCATACCAAACACGGCCTTATACTATAAGGAAACACCCATAGAAACTAGATGTGAAATGATTTGATACTATGGATAAAATGAAAAAAATATATTCATCTAGAGTCATTATTATTCTTCCTATTAGATGAAATTGAGAATATCTTTGATTATTCTTAATACTCATCCCAAGGCATCCACACTCTTCGGTGAAGGGAAATTGGTTGTAACTATTATAATAAAAATAAATAGAATGTTTTTGTCCTCTTGTTATGTGTACTGGATTGATGAGTATGCACTAACATAAATAAGCTCAAATTGACTTTTTAGACAATGTGGAAAGCGGTTCAAGCCAGAGAAATTGCACTCTCATATGAAGTCCTGTAGAGGCATGAAAAGCTTAAACAAGTCTGGTGGTAGTGGTGGTGGTGGTGCTTCTGCTGCTACAATTGTCCTTGAGAAGACGTCATCACAGAGATCAACAGAATCTTCATCCAAGGATGTGTCATCAACTTATTTCTTGACCCGCTAATAAAATATATTTCTATTCATTTAGTTGTCTTTGTTTTTAATTTTCATATTTCTTGGGGAGATTTTTGTCACTCTCCTAAACTTAACTTATATTTATTCAAATTCTTTTAAAGCAAATTTTTACTTCCTCCCGGTTTCTAAAATACCTAGTTACCCCCTCAGTAGCATTTTTGTTGAACTTTATGTTTAATGTTTCCATGTAATTTAACATCTACATGGACACCCTTTCTCATGTGGTACACATCCTCCAAATTTTCTCACCAAATCAATAGACTAAATAAAACATCAAACTATTCTAGTTCATAGTTAAACTAAATTAATATGTAGACAAAAATTGTCCTATAAAATTGGTTATCTACATCTCTTACATCAAATACCAACATGGTTTGAAGAGTTGGATCAGATCGGTCAAGATTGATTGGATTGGATTGGAGTCGGCTTTTACCAATCTCAATTCTTGGTCGATACTATATTATTGGATCAATACAGACAAAAGATAAAATAATTTTTAATTAAAAGCAAAACTATTTCTTTTCAATCCAATTAGATCCAAATCAATATTGGCCTTGGCTGATATTTTTACTATTACTGAGTTCTCAAACCATGAATACCAAGAGTTGAGCAACAGCACAAGATAATTGAAAGAGCCAAGGTTGGGGGAGACAAAAAAAGGTGTAGATGGATTGAAGGGTTGGATTTTTTTTTCTTTTCATCCAACAATTTATTTTAAATGATCAGATCAGACCATTAAAATCCCACGAGACAAGAATAGTGAAAAGAATAAAAAAAAAAATTAAAAAAAAAATATATATAAAAAAAAAAAAAGGCCTAGTGGTAAAAAACGTTTAATTACCATGAGTGTATACATTAGGTTTTATGGTTTGCGGCACTAATTTTTTATCAGTTCAATGCAATCTAATTTCCAGCTGGCTGACTGATACCAACTCAATAAGGATTAATTTGATTCAATTCAGGTATCTCTGGTTGGATTCGGTTTCACTACTAACATTATAACACTGGGATAGGAGTCATAGCTTCATAAAGCTTGGCTTAGCCGTCAAGAAAACAAGTTGCACTCAAATAAAATCTATACTTCTTCCTGCAAAAAAGGAAAACTCTCTCTAGCAACTGCTCCACATCTATCTTTTAGTCAAAAAGAAATCTCTTTCGAACAACTGTTCCACACGTATCTTTTAGTCTCAAGAAGAGCAGAAATAGCCTATCCGGATATCAACTTTTTATAAACAAAGCTAAATTTCCCGACACCATCCAAACCCCTTTCATTACAATTCCTAACATAAGATTTTGAAGCAATTCCCATCTTGATCGTTGGAGAACCAAAATCACACAAGATTACGAAGCAACTCTATCTTGATTCTGGATTCAACCAACAAAAAACAACTTAGTAAAAAAACCCAAGAGGAGTTACGTCAAGAAGTTGCATCCGCGCAATAACAAATGACCACCAAGAAGGAAGACTAATTCAAGAAAAGAAATATCTCACCCCAAATTCATCAACACCAAAAACTAAAGCTAAGCGAAGGAGGCTTATTCATTCACCTCCTCTACTGGTCATGCTACTTGGAAGAGATAAAGCCCACCACACAACTAACTAACATTTACAGAAGATGCATGGACAGAGAGAAGGAGAGAAGGAGAAGCAGAGAAGCAGAGAATCAGAGACCAGAGAAACAGTTCTGGGACAGATGAGGATGGTCTCGAGGAATTTAAAGAGGGAGTTTTGCGACATCGAAAAGCATTGACGGCTGGGGAACGCCTAAATGGCTTATAATCGTAGAGTCCATATTTAATGGTAAAGGGTTCACACGGATCGCTGGCGTGGATGAGGAACCCTGTCTCTTTGCCCTTTCCCTTTATACACGAATTACCAAAAAGATCCCTCATTTTCAAAATAAATAAGTTTGGGGAAAACTGGAAGAGACAGTCTTGCTTCATATTGGACTACAATTGCATAGATGTGCATCCGCCCTAGTTTTCTTCATCAATTGATCTAAACCGTCAAAGCTTCTCATCTGCCATTGATTAGGTTTTTTTTGTTTATTTCTTGGGATTTAGACATCTGAAACAAATGGTGAATTGATTGACCAACAATAAAGAGTTTCACTGGCCGTGGCATTTATTTGCCATGTTTGTTTGATATTGAAAACTTTTTAACTCCCTTAGGTTTTTTAGTTCAATCTTTTTTACATGGACACCATAGTAAGCTCAAGGTTCAAGCAAGTGAAATTGTCGATTTCAGTCGATTCTGATTCAGTGGAAATCGATTGAAATCAGTTGAGAATCATTTGTAAATGACCGAAATTGACCTAAACCCTAGAAATCCTTTTTGGATTTTTTTTTTTTTTTTTTTTTTTATTAACGATGGGTATCCAGACCTTCAACCTGACTAGTCCCATAGGCTCATACTAAGATCACAACTGCATGGACTCTCTCTCTCTCTCTCTCTCTCTCTCTCTCTCTCTCTCTCTCTCTCTCTCTCTCTCTCTCTCTCTCTCTCTCTCTCTCGTAGGTCTAGGATGATTCAGGTTACTTGCTCCAACCATTCTTGATACTGTTTGGTAGGTGTTTGCTCGGGTTAACTCAAGTACAGAAACAAAGTAAACTAATCACCATCAGTCTAAAAAAATAGAAGAGGAAGAATTATGTCTGAGACCTTGGCTCTTGCACCTTGCAGAGGCGAGAATTTCAATGGTTGGAAGGTTGCCATACATGCAATAAAGTGGCATTAAGACAACGTTTCTCTCCTTTCCAATATAGAGATGCACGTGTAATGAAACATATATATATATATATATATATTTTTTTTTTTTCGAATTAATGTGTATTTGTGTGGACAAAAAAATATACATTTATTGTAATTTTACTTATTATTTTTCAAGTGTCCATTAAATCTTCTCTAAAAAATCGAGGGAGAAAAAACTCTCAAAAAATGTATAAGTGATAAGGCCATGCATTTAGTACATTTTTCCGTACCCTTCAATGGATATATTTTTTTCTATGTTCACACTGTCTACCGCTCCCAACATACCAAGTATCCAAAATTGTATCGATAAACGCCTAGGATTACTAAAGAGTAGTGGGGCTAATGCATTGCTTGAAGCCCTAAGAAAGAAGAAATTTCTTCTAATTTTGGATGATGAGTGGCCCAAATTAAAGCTTGAGGATATTGAAATTCCTAATGCACCTCGAACCCACAAAGGGAGCAAGCTTCTAGTGACCAGCCAAAGTAAAGATGCCTGCACTGGTATGGGTGCTAAAAAAACTATAAAATTCATCCATTATAAGAAGATGAATCATGGAGTCTCTTTGTTAAAGTTGCTGGTAACCATGTTGATGCCAATGGTATAAAGTGTTTTTTTTTAAGAATTATTGGAAGGTGCAAGGGTCTCCCTCTCACAATTGCAATGGCAAATCGACTTGGGGTCAAAGAGTGGGCAAATGCAGTAAGGAAATGGAGCTATCAGCCACAGTTTTGATGGACTGGAGAATGATATGCTTAGGAGTCTATTTTTTTTTATTTTGCCTGTTTCCCTGAAGACACGATAACATAGATGAATATGAGAAGTTAAATTATTATGTTGGAGAGAGATTAAAAGATTAATATGGTAGTCTAACAGCTGCCAGGTATAAAGGTAAGGATCTGATAAGAAGTTTGAAAATTGTTTGTATGTTGAAAGATGGAGAAAACAAAGGCAGTTTGAGGATGCATGACATGATGCTATAACTTGCACTTTGGATTATTCCTTCTTCTTTGTTTGTAAGTTTCAAAATATTGTAAGGATCGTTTGTAAGTTTCAAAATATTGTATGGATCTAATAAGAAGTCAAAACTCAAATCAAATGCTCCAGTAACAAGGAACAAAATACCCAAAAACTAAGTACCAATGAAACTCATGCTTTAGGAAATGTCCTCTCCATCATGAGTGTCTCGGCAAGCATCCTAAGCCACCAGGGTACTTGCAGTTGTAGACTCACTAAAAATACAAGGAAACTAAATTCTTTAGTGAAATAAAGAAGACATTTTATTAGGGATAAACATTGGTAAATGCAAAATTGAATAATTGAACATTTCATTATTTATTCAAACAGTCTTGCAGAAATTCTCAATAATTCATTAGGATTAGGGTTCTCTGAACAAGCAGCGGGGATCAAAACAATAGAATGTGACAAAATGATATCATACATAGAAGTGTGACAAGGTCATCTCATATGAGGAGAGAGAGAGGCAGGAGCTAGCAAACCCTGACCTGCAGCTCAGAGAACCATTTCACAATTTTCAAATAAGAAATAATTGCTGCACCACAACCCAACCATGCCAAGGTTTGTTTTGAGAGAATCCCTTGCTTTAAACAAATTGTTCCCCCCCTAATGTTAAACATTTTAAACCCTCCCTCAAAACCTCCAACACAGGTGAGATAGACCATGCAATAAAAAACAAAACGCCCATTAAGGTCCCATGATCCGATAAATTCCAAACACAACTTTCTTCCTCAATGAGACCAAATCTTCATCAACCTCATAAGTAAAATACAAAAATTGAAAACAGAATACAGCTACAGACGCACAACTTTCCTAATCAACTGGGTTAACAACCCAACAACAAGGCCCATCTTATTTAAAGGTACACTTGGCCTGTTTTAGATCAATGGTTGCTGTAAGTCAATCACATGGTTCTCATTGATACTTCCAGCATCATAACAACCAAAACTAGTTAGAACACTCACTATTTCTCATAAAATAAAGGAACCTAAAGAATTCTAGATATGCAAGGTTGTGCTGCATTCACCTGCACAATAGATAAAATTTCAAACATCAGATTCTTCCGCCAAATCACTGTTTGCTTGAACCACATTCACCCCCAATACCGAAGAAAATATTCCAAAAAGTTGAAGAGCTTCATCTATAAGCCAAATTTCTGAATCCATAAAAATCTTAGCAACCCAATGTCTGAATTGAAGAATCCCATAGAAACTATCAAGCTAATCACCAATGTCAGATGTGGATAAAAACTGCTGGAATCATTTGAACCCGGCTAGTGAAGGAACTCTTATTGACAAGAAATTCCGGAATATGTTCAATTGAAAAAGATTGCCCAAAAACTACAGAGAAAACTAGAGAGATGTAAAAGATAGAACCACAAGTGTTCAGCTTGACATCTGCAGCACTCATTTCCAAACCTATACCCATCATCTAGGGGCCTACAACAATTCTTCATTAAATAAGGACTCCTAGAGCAAACAAACCAGAGAAATCCATAGTGTAAAACATATAAACAATGGCAAGTCAAAATGAAAGACAGAACGACTAGAAAGAACCTAGAAGCAAGCAATAATCAGAAGCTCAGAACAATAATATAAACAGTGGCATATATTGTTCCATGTGAACAATGACAATTCACAACTAAGATTAATGAAGGAGCAAACTCACTATTTCCAAACTGGTGGAAGCTTCTTTGTCCGCTTGTAGTAGCGGGCAAGTCCGTGAATTCTGATCTCTACTAGTATCAATCTGAACTTCGAATCTTTGTCCTTCCTATTTATCTCAAGATGCTTCGGATAGCAACCGCCTTCTTAATCAGGTGGTATTGATTCTCCGGAATTTCTGGGGCAATGCCTAATAGAAATTATGCAATCGGATGCCAAAACCGGCATTAAACAATGACCTTAATATTATAAAACCAGAACCAGTAATTAGTATTGATTAAGTGCAGAGGAACATACCAGTCTTTAGAATACGTACTATATTGCTCCCAGTAACGCTCCTAACCTGAGCAATACCATGAGAGTCCATAACGATAACACCAATCTGTGATGGAGTCAACCCTTTCTTGGCAAATTTGCAAATGCTATCCTCCAACTGAAGAACCAAAAACGAATCTTTCAGAAAAAACAAACAGTAGAAGGATTTAGGATTTAGTAACATTCAGAACAGAGAAAATGAGGGTTTTCGGATAACATCTGATATCTTCAACCAACTAGGAGATGTCCTCTTGTAGGGAAGAGCAGATGCAGAGATACCTTTACTGTAAAATGAAGCTTAGAGTGATCTGACGAACCAAATCAAATAAATCTCCATTAAACTGTAATAATCAGAGAAATCAGAGTTTCTGAAGAAGCGAAGACATACCCACGATTGTGCATAAGACCCATGATTGCGAAGTTTCAGTTACAGCTCTCTTTCGTATCTCGACCTCCTCTACCTTATTATCTGACCCTTTCTTTGTTCATAAAATAACAACCCCTTTCTTTGTTCATAAAATAACAACTTTGCTAGTTCGCATAAACATCGATTTCTACAAGTCTCATGAATATTCATATAAGTGAACTGGTACTCCTAACTTGGACATGCCTTATCTTTAACAAAATAGTTACACGGTTAGTTAAATTATCTAATATTTTCAAGATTTTAATAAATAAATAATTAAGAAAAGAAAAGTGTATTCTCTTTTGATTCAATTTCATTCCTATCAAACACTAGAGATTATCTTAATTTCTTTTTATAACCTCTCTCTCATTCTCCTTTGATTCTGCTGGTAATCTAATTCATTTAAACACTAGAGAGTAGATATTATCTTAACACCCAACACTACGGCCCATTGCCTCCTACCCCCCCCCCCCTCTTTCTCTCTCCCTTCTTTTTCAATGCTCTCTCAAGTCTCAACTATGTTAAGATTGCATCACCAGATTTTTCTTGTTTTTCAAATTCCTCCCACACAAGATTATGTTCTTGAGTTTCAACTCTCGCACCTGTAGCAACTAAATGAAGGAGCATACAAGAATAAGAAGAAGGAGAAAATAAAATAATCTCTTATGACTTATGTGTCATAAGAAGAAAGAAATTACAAAATGGAATCAAAGCAATTACCTTCGGTTTTTATTGGGATCATTTTTTTTTCTTTTTAATTTATAAATATTTAAAATATTTGATAATAGGATAATGGGTAGTTACCATTGGGAACGATTTAACAAGTGTCAACTTATCTGCGTACGTGAATTGGGAGTCAATTTCTATGATTGACAATAATGATGTTAGCTAACTTGAATCGTTGAAGGCTTCCATTCTATCCCAAAAATAAAAAATAAATAAATAAATAAATAAAATAAAAATGTTGAAGGCTTCCTAATGAATATCAAGGTCCTGGGCATGGTTCAAGGAATTGGTATGAGATCGGCTGAATTGGGTTATTCATATCATAATTGACCAAAGGTGATATTGCTAGGGCAATCTCGTAACGATGTTCAATATGGACCTGTTTTAAATGATTCAGAACTTGAATGGATCAAATATATATATAAAAAAAAAAAAAGGCATTTTTATTTGCAGTCAAACAGGTAACAAATAGAACTTGCAACCTTACTTTCAGTGCCCTTTAGCATAACATGCATTCATTTAGATGTAGGGACAAATAGGGTAAATTCACATTAAGTTGGTTTTCCAGTAAAAAAATTTACCATCAACTTGTGAGACTGAGAGCCAACATGCTACAAATCCCAAAATGGAAACAATTTTTATTTCCAAAATTATCCCCATTTTGCTTTAACTTTACATTGCTATCCCATTATGGGAAACCCAATCCCACCTCCACCACCAAGCTCTAGACTCTAAATATGATGTTTAAATCATGAAACCTATCAAATTTGAAGATTAAACCATGAAAGCTATGAAACTTATGTAAGATTTCCTATTAGGTGGGCTAGCATAGTCAAAGATTTGTTTCCAAAACCGGTTTAGTGGTGTTGACCAAAGATGGAGTAAGCAGAAAGAATCCAATATTATTGGTAAGTGATCTCTATGGAGATATTGGATTCTATTAGCACACCTTAATGGTATGAAATATTTATTTCTATGTGTGGACCTAAGGTATTGTTTCCTTAATGGGGAGGAAACCCTAATTTTATTGCAGGGTTGGTCCCTACCCTCACCCCTATATATAGTTATCACTGACCCATTAAGTGAAGCTAACAATCAAAAAGCATAAGGGAAAGAGGGTAGACCAGACTAATATTGATCGTGTTATCCAAGGAGCATACAAGAAGACATTGAGGAGTTCTTATTCTTCAACCATGGATTCAGGTATGCCTAAAACATATATTTTATAGTGATTGTCGTGCATGCTTATCGATCTTCATGAATCGTTCCGCATATGTTTTTCTTTCAATGGTATCAGAGCCTCGTTCATGAAAAATCGATCGGCTGTACCACCAGTAATAAACATCAATTTTTTTTTTTTTCTCCTCTGGTTTGGACAATCAAACATTCTCTTCCTATCAATCTCCTCCTCTAAATATGACGGCGACGTGGAGTGGACATAGGGAACGTGGAGTGGTGGACATAGGAAAGAAATCATGAAACTTGGAATGATAACGGTCCGAGTCATTAATGGCGAGAAGCTTTGCAACTCTGCAACCACAATCATACCCATACCGAATAGCCACGGCTCCGATAAACAACCCAATGCCAAAGATTGACCTGTCCTTGCTCAGCGTTTTTTTGCATAATCTAATCGAGTCCAAGTGAAGATCTTCCCTCCCAACCAGAAACTCTCTTGGTCTCCAATCTTTCCTCCCAACCAGAAACATGGTGGGTAAGGTTTTATCTCTGTTTGTGGTGGAAATCAAATGGATTTTTGTTGGAATTGGGAGACTGGCTCGTAAAAAAAAATAAAAAAATAAAAAAATAAAAAAAGACATTGAGTTGCAGGTTTTGCAGACTGTAGTGGTGTTAGTTTTAGAGAATAGTCTGAAATTGGGAACCGTGTTGACAAAGCAACACGGTTGCTTTGTACGGTTTGATATAAAAAAAAAAAGTTGACAAAAGCAAATACAATAGATTGCTTTTACTTTTTTGATTGTTT